>NW_023994351.1:0-302500 GCF_015586225.1 Lucilia sericata | reverse complement strand
TTGTTGTTGCTATATTCCAATGATAGATTAAAACACATTTTTATGGAGCTTAAAAGGATTTTTGCAAAGATAAATGTAGTTTACGTTTTTTTTTTCAGTTGGTTTAGTTTTTTGCGAGTATTAAAAAACAAAATACCTATAAAATATGTACTAAATATGTAAAATTGTTTTAGTATTTTGAGCTTTATGTTGATTAATGAAAAAAGTGGAAAAATTTAAAGGATTTAAAAATCAAATCAGTGCTCAAAAATATTAATGCTTTAAAGAATGATCTCATTTAGTTATAATATTCTGGTTTATAACTTGGGGTATAGTTTGGGCTATAGAATAGTCTATAGTCTAGTGTATAGACTGAGCTATAGTCTAATCTACTTATAGTATGGACAATAGTCTAGTCCATTTACTGGTACAAGAAAGTAAACCTTGGTCAATAGACTGATCTCTAGGATGTACTATATTCTAGTAAGTATTCTGAAGTTAAGTCAGGTCTATAGTATGACATATAATAGTCTCGAATATAGACACGTCTGCAGTCTGGCAAAAAAAGTCTGGACTATAGTCTAGTCTGTAGTATGAGTAATTGTCTGATGTAGTCTAGTGAAGAGTCTCGATTATATCCTGATGCATCCGTATAGCCCTATTGATAAATTTTTATTTTGTATTTAACCGATATTTAATTCTACAAATACCTTCTTAATAAAGAGCAAATACATGTTTGTATTAAACAAATGTTACATATTTTCTTTACTCTCTTTGTTGTTTGTTTTCTATTACAGCATCTAACCTAATACTATTTCATTTTCCACTAACAAGAATATAAAAACATTAAACATGCCACAAAATGGTGCAACATCATGCCTATAAACTTCGCGTAAACTTGTGCATAAAATATTTTTTATTGCTATTTTTGCAGAATAAAAAACAAAAACAATATAAAAAAACAACAGTTTGGCAAAAACACTTGAAGCTGAGGGGAAACAATAGGAAATAAAATGTTGAATTAAAAGCACCTTTACAACTTTTCAACTTCCTTCCATATCTCTTCGTCACAAAGACTGAAATCTATATATAAACATAAAAAACACACAGAAACATACGTATATGTATATGCATGAGCATCTCTGTGTGTTTGTTTGTCTGCTGTTAGATTTTATGAATATGATTGATGATGAAAACGTTACATTACGTCCAGGTCTCTGTTTTTTCAATATTTTGCTGCAGTAGTCCTAATAGTAAGTTTCCATAATAGTTGAAAATATCGGAAACGCTTAAGGAAAAAAACTTTTACGTTATTATTTTTTTAAAGATTCTACACACTTATCGTTTGTCTAAAATGGCAGACGGCTCTTAGAAACACCTGCAGCATTGAATTAAGTACAAAAAAGTACAATATTGAAGAAGTAGCAAACCACTTTATGTTTTTTATTTGTCTAATATGAGCTAAAATAACAGGGTTCTAAAAGAACTTGGTCTAGTTTTTATTACCTAATAGATCAGACTATAGTGTAGACAAGACTAGTCCAGCCTATTGTCTATAGTCTAGTCTATAGTCTAGTCTAGTCTAGTCTATAGTCTATAGTCTAGTCTATAGTCTAGTCTATAGTCTAGTCTATAGTCTAGTCTATAGTCTAGTCTATAGTCTAGTCTATAGTCTAGTCTATAGTCTAGTCTATAGTCTAGTCTATAGTCTAGTCTATAGTCTAGTCTATAGTCTAGTCTATAGTCTATTCTAGTCTAGTCTATAGTCTAGTCTATAGTCTAGTCTATAGTCTAGTCTATAGTCTAGTCTATAGTCTAGTCTATAGTCTAGTCTATAGTCTATAGTCTAGTCTATAGTCTAGTCTATAGTCTAGTCTATAGTCTAGTCTATAGTCTAGTCTATAGTCTAGTCTATAGTCTAGTCTATAGTCTAGTCTATAGTCTAGTCTATAGTCTAGTCTCTAGTCTATGTCTAGTCTATAGTCTAGTCTATAGTCTAGTCTATAGTCTAGTCTATAGTCTAGTCTATAGTCTAGTCTATAGTCTAGTCTATAGTCTAGTCTATAGTCTAGTCTATAGTCTAGTCTATAGTCTAGTCTATAGTCTAGTCTATAGTCTAGTCTATAGTCTAGTCTATAGTCTAGTCTATAGTCTAGTCTATAGCCTAGTCTATAGTCTAGTCTATCTAGTCTATAGTCTAGTCTATAGCTAGTCTAGTCTAGTCTATAGTCTAGTCTATAGTCTAGTCTATAGTCTAGTCTATAGTCTAGTCTATAGTCTAGTCTATAGTCTAGTCTATAGTCTAGTCTATAGTCTAGTCTATAGTCTAGTCTATAGTCTAGTCTATAGTCTAGTCTATAGTCTAGTCTATAGTCTAGTCTATAGTCTAGTCTATAGTCTAGTCTATAGTCTAGTCTATAGTCTAGTCTAGTCTAGTCTATAGTCTAGTCTATAGTCTAGTCTATAGTCTAGTCTATAGCCTAGTCTATAGTCTAGTCTATAGTCTAGTCTATAGTCTAGTCTATAGTCTAGTCTATAGTCTATCTATAGTCTAGTCTATAGTCTAGTCTATAGTCTAGTCTATAGTCTAGTCTATAGTCTAGTCTATAGTCTAGTCTATAGTCTAGTCTATAGTCTAGTCTATAGTCTAGTCTATAGTCTAGTCTATAGTCTAGTCTAGAGTCTAGTCTATAGTCTAGTCTATAGTCTAGTCTATAGTCTAGTCTATAGTCTAGTCTATAGTCTAGTCTATAGTCTAGTCTATAGTCTAGTCTATAGTCTAGTCTATAGTCTAGTCTATAGTCTAGTCTATAGTCTAGTCTATAGTCTAGTCTATAGTCGTCTATAGTCTAGTCTATAGTCTAGTCTATAGTCTAGTCTATAGTCTAGTCTATAGTCTAGTCTATAGTCTAGTCTATAGTCTAGTCTATAGTCTAGTCTATAGTCTAGTCTATAGTCTAGTCTATAGTCTAGTCTATAGTCTAGTCTATAGTCTAGTCTATAGTCTAGTCTATAGTCTATCTATAGTCTAGTCTATAGTCTAGTCTATAGTCTATCTAGTCTAGTCTATAGTCTAGTCTATAGTCTAGTCTATAGTCTAGTCTATAGTCTAGTCTATGAGTCCTAGGTCTATAGTCTAGTCCTATAGTCTAGTCCTATAGTTCTAGTCTATAGTCCTAGTCTATAGTCTAGTCTATAGGTCATTAGCTATAGTCTAGTCTATAGCTTCCTATGTCTTATAGTCTAGTCTATAGTCTAGTCTATAGTCTAGTCTATAGTCTAGTCCTATAGTCTAGTCTATAGTCTAGTCTATCAGTCTAGTCTATAGTCTAGTCTATAGTCTAGTCTATAGTCTAGTCCTATAGTCTAGTCTATAGTCCTAGTCTATAGTCTAGTCTATAGTCTAGTCCTATAGTCTAGTCTATAGTCCTAGTCTATAGTCCTAGTCTATAGTCTAGTCTATAGTCCTAGTCTATAGTCTAGTCTATAGTCTAGTCTATAGTCTAGTCTATAGTCTAGGGTCTATAGTGCTAGTCTATAGTCCTAGTCTATAGTCTAGTCTATAGTCCTTAGTCGATATGTCTCTAGTCCTATAGTCTAGTCTATAGTCTAGTCTATAGTCTAGTCTATCTATAGTCTAGTCTATAGTCTAGTCTATCGTCTAGTCTATAGTCTAGTCTATAGTCTAGTCTATAGTCTAGTCTATAGTCTAGTCTATAGTCTAGTCTATAGTCTAGTCTATAGTCTAGTCTATAGTCTAGTCTATAGTCTAGTCTATAGTCTAGTCTATAGTCTAGTCTATAGTCTAGTCTATAGTCTAGTCTATAGTCTAGTCTATAGTCTAGTCTATAGTCTAGTCTATAGTCTAGTCTATAGTCTAGTCTATAGTCTAGTCTATAGTCTAGTCTATAGTCTAGTCTAGTCTAGTCTATAGTCTAGTCTATAGTCTAGTCTATAGTCTAGTCTATATCTAGCTATAGTCTAGTCTATAGTCTATCTATAGTCTAGTCTATAGTCTAGTCTATAGTCTAGTCTATAGTCTAGTCTATAGTCTAGTCTATAGTCTAGTCTATAGTCTAGTCTATAGTCTAGTCTATAGTCTAGTCTATAGTCTAGTCTATAGTCTAGTCTATAGTCTAGTCTATAGTCTAGTCTATAGTCTAGTCTATAGTCTAGTCTATAGTCTAGTCTATAGTCTAGTCTATAGTCTAGTCTATAGTCTAGTCTATAGTCTAGTCTATAGTCTAGTCTATAGTCTAGTCTATAGTCTAGTCTATAGTCTAGTCTAGTCTAGTCTATAGTCTAGTCTATAGTCTAGTCTATAGTCTAGTCTATAGTCTAGTCTATAGTCTAGTCTATAGTCTAGTCTATAGTCTAGTCTATAGTCTAGTCTATAGTCTAGTCTATAGTCTAGTCTATAGTCTAGTCTATAGTCTAGTCTATAGTCTAGTCTATAGTCTAGTCTATAGTCTAGTCTATAGTCTAGTCTATAGTCTAGTCTATAGTCTAGTCTATAGTCTAGTCTATAGTCTAGTCTATAGTCTAGTCTATAGTCTAGTCTATAGTCTAGTCTATAGTCTAGTCTATTAGTCTAGTCTATAGTCTAGTCTATAGTCTAGTCTATAGTCTAGTCTATAGTCTAGTCTATAGTCTAGTCTATAGTCTAGTCTATAGTCTAGTCTATAGTCTAGTCTATAGTCTAGTCTATAGTCTAGTCTATAGTCTAGTCTATAGTCTAGTCTATAGTCTAGTCTATAGTCTAGTCTATAGTCTAGTCTATAGTCTAGTCTATAGTCTAGTCCTAGTCTAGTCTATAGTCTAGTCTATAGTCTAGTCCATAGTCTAGTCTATAGTCTAGTCTATAGTCTATCTATAGTCTAGTCTATAGTCTAGTCTATAGTCTAGTCTATAGTCTAGTCTATAGTCTAGTCTATAGTCTAGTCTATAGTCTAGTCTATAGTCTAGTCTATAGTCTAGTCTATAGTCTAGTCTATAGTCTAGTCTATAGTCTAGTCTATAGTCTAGTCTATAGTCTAGTCTATAGTCTAGTCTATAGTCTATCTATAGTCTAGTCTATAGTCTAGTCTATAGTCTAGTCTATAGTCTAGTCTATAGTCTAGTCTATAGTCTAGTCTATAGTCTAGTCTATAGTCTAGTCTATAGTCTAGTCTATAGTCTAGTCTATAGTCTAGTCTATAGTCTAGTCTATAGTCTATCTATGTCTAGTCTATAGTCTAGTCTATAGTCTAGTCTATAGTCTAGTCTATAGTCTAGTCTATAGTCTAGTCTATAGTCTAGTCTATAGTCTAGTATATAGTCTAGTCTATAGTCTAGTCTATAGTCTAGTCTATAGTCTAGTCTAGTCTAGTCTATAGTCTAGTCTATAGTCTAGTCTATAGTCTAGTCTATAGTCTAGTCTATAGTCTAGTCTATAGTCTAGTCTATAGTCTAGTCTATAGTCTAGTCTATAGTCTAGTCTATCTAGTCTATAGTCTAGTCTATAGTCTAGTCTATAGTCTAGTCTAGTCTAGTCTATAGTCTAGTCTATAGTCTAGTCAATAGACTATATATAACATAAGATATAGTTATGTTTCTCCTCCTGCATTTCTCCATTGATTGAATTCATTCATTACTCTGATCTCACTGTGCTCTTTCTTGCGTTGCTGTTCTACACGAAAAATGTTTGAAAAGTTCAAATAATATGAAATTTTTGCCATGATCAATATGTGAGCTGGTTTCAAACAAAGCAAAAACAACTTTTTTTACATTTGCTGCCTTCTTTTTTTTCCTAGATTCGGCTCTTACCCTCATCGTCGAACACTTCTGTAAAAATATAAAATTTTATTGAATGTTTTTGTTGTTCCTTTTCTAAAAAAAAGTACAAAAATAAATGTGAAATAAAATAACAATGAGTAGAGGAAAAAAATATGAAAAGTTTATTCGATTGTTATTTTTTAATCAGAACATTGTGCAACACAAAAACAACAAACAAAAAACTTATTTGAAATTTTACAATTGAACGTGAGAAGTGGCAGCCAGAGGTCGGGTGGGCGGTAGAAAAAAAAGCTTGTTTACTTGAATTAAAATACTGCAGGTGTAATTAAAGTTTAAGGTCAAGTGTTGGTTTCTGTTATTTTTTCCTTTTTTTTTTGTTGCCATAAATATTTTTTCTCACACTCTTTATTTGTTTTAAAACAAATGGATGGAACTTAATTTTTTGTATTTTTTTTGTGCATTTTATAAAAGAGCAAAGGAAGGCAAAGGAATTAATTAAAGTTATTTTAAATTATTTTTAACATATTGTGGTTATTTAGATTTTACGCAAATCTATGTTTAGCTGGAGAACTGTTTAAGCTTGTTGGTTAATAAGCTGGTGTAATAAGTACTTAATTATGAAAACTAATTTTAAAAATTCTGATTTTTATTTTTTGCATAATTTTTTTTTCAAAGTTTATGTTTTTTACTGAATGGTAATAAGGGTGTAAAATAAAATGTTAATGTTTGTTTTGTTGGCTGCAAAATGCTTAAAAGTTTGTTGAACTTTTGGAAGTTTTATAGCGGAAACATATTTTCTGTAGAAAAAAAAATATAAATAAAAATATGAAAAATTATGAAAATTAAAAACTCATTAGTTTCAAAAATATTATTATATATGAATGTTTAGCACAAATTTAGGCTGATTTTAGGTTTTCAATTTAATTTAAAACTATTAAATTGTAAAACCTTAAATTAGTAATAGGTGTGGTCGATTATGCAGTTTATATCAAAGTAACTTATTTGCCAAATAATTTTCAAACTTGCATACAAATTAAATACCAACTTTATTTCTCACCATCGCATCACTGCAGTCTAAATTATGTTTACAGAGTTTTTTAATTTTCCAATTAGTTTTTCAAGTACTTTTACAATTTCACCCACTCACACACAAAAACACATAAAATTAAAGTTCGTAAACTAATTTGTAAAAACATAAATTTTGTCTCTATATGTATTAGTGGTAGTAAATTCTAACAAACATTAACATTTACTATAGAATTTGCATAAATCTTTGAATTTAAATTAGATTTTTGTTTTAGATACTCAATCCTTTTATGTTCTTTCATTAGTTTAGAATGTGTTTATGAATAAAACTAAAAAAATTGGAAAAACTAGTAGTAAAATAGAAGTGTACTCGTATCAATATAAAAATTTGGTCATCAGCCTTTGTTTTGCGGCATAAAAATACCGCATATGAAAACCACTAAAAATTGGTAAAAATATGACAAACAAATTGTGCGCTGCTCGTAACACCACTAAAACTAACTATCTATAAAAGTATAAATGTATGACTGAAATTGTATGTGTATTAGATATATGTATAAATATTTCCCGAGGTAAAAAAAAAAACTACAACTGAAGTACATTTTACCAAAACCAACCACGTTAGTAGCCAAATAAATGCATCTATATTGCATATATAGAAACAGATACATATAAACATCTGTATATATGTATGTATTATTGTCTGTACTAGTAGAGTATGTAAATTAAGCCACTCTAACGAGTTGAAGTAAAATGAAATCAAATGAAAATATACAAAGAAAAAAATAGAAAAAAATCTGTAGAGTTTAATCAACTTAGAATTGGAGATAAGCCAATACTACAATCAACAAATCAAGGCAAAACTAACAAAAAATATATAAAAAAGTGGAGCTTTTTTTATTCTCCTACATACTTAGGTATCTTATAATAAAATATACAAATATCTATAGAAATATATATAGTTTATAACTGTATATTTACTATTTCAGTGAATAAGGACTTAAGTGACATTGTTTCTTTATTAAATGATTAAAAAAATCAATTTATTATTCATTTATATCGATTTTATTGCCATCACACTAAATGAGGTTGTACAGCAATTAGGAGAAAATTGTGTTGCTAAATTTGCTTAAACTAGAAAATTGGTTAGATTTAGTTAGTTTCATCTACGAGGGCAGGGTAATACAAGATGGTACAAACCCAACAGCATCATAAAATAAATAAATGTATAACTGAATCACTTTTGACTTCAGTCCATGTATCCGTTTAGATAATATTTCTAATCAGACTATAGGTTGCAAAAATTTTTAAATATCGATGGATAAATCGTAGGATACATTTTTTGAATCGATAGTACTATCGTCTCGACTGTAGACTGGTCTATAGTTTTGACTATAGACAGGAATACAGTTTCAACTTTATACTGAATAATGGTTACTAATACTTATTCAACTATTGTTAAGTCTATAGACTCGAGTTACAACTGTACTATAGTGTAGACTATATGGACATTAATTTCGATAATAGACTGGACTACTATCTTCACTAAAGAATGGATTATAGTCACCAAGAATAGACTGTAGTTCCAACTATTTCATCTTTGACTATACAATGAACAACAGTCTTCGCTATCAATTGAACTATAGTCTACACCACACACTGGACTACAGTTATGACATAAAAATGAACTACAGTCTAGACTACTGTCTCTTCTAAAGACTGACTGTAATCTCAAATGGAATATACTTAATTCCGAGTATAGACTGGATTACTGTCTCGATTACAGGGCAATAGTATTGTATTAATGTATTATTGTATCCATCATAGGCTGGACTATAAATGAGACAATTGTCTTGACCTCGAATGGACTATAGTCTTGACTATATGCATTAGTCTGAACTATAGACTGAAAATAGAGTCATAACCTATCTTTTAAACACCCCTCGTTACAATGACATTAAATTCCATACAAAAGTAAGAACACACATTTACACATATTCACATTAGGAAGTACTCAAATTCAACTAACTCTCTAATGAAAAAAAAAAAAACTTATCAAGTCAATAGCAGTAGTAGTTTAATTGTTATTCCCTATTAACTAACTACTCCCATTTCGTTTTTATTTTTCATGTACTTTCTATAGGTACAATTGCTGT
Organism: Lucilia sericata; assembly: GCF_015586225.1. Lineage (NCBI taxonomy): Eukaryota > Metazoa > Arthropoda > Insecta > Diptera > Calliphoridae > Lucilia > Lucilia sericata. The sequence goes on along the minus strand of NW_023994351.1, from coordinate 293,564 downwards.
TTTGTTTTCTACATTCTTTTTTGTCTTATTTTACTTTCATTTCGTTTACAAATGAGTCAAATGTTTAATGATTTACATTATAAACTACGTCAGTTAATTTCACATTTAAAATGAATTCACACACAAAATCCATATGAAGCGCCACTCACTGCAAAGTGCAGAGGCACAGAAAAAAAGTCAACAACAATTTTATATAGTTTATGTAGAATTAAAAATGGTTTTTAAAACTATGCCTCTTCTCTAGAGAGGTCTGAAAATAGCAGCAAAGCAGAAAAAAAACTGAGGAAAAAAAAATGTATAAAAATACCACTCAAATCGCACATTTGTTGCTAATTAGTTTCACGCAACTTACACATAGATACACACATACAAATGTATTTAAAAACCACTCAAATCGCACATTTGTTGCTAATTAGTTTCACGCAACTTACACATAGATACACACATACAAATGTATTTAAAAAATAAAACCAAATAAAATCACTCTGTTGATGTGTTTGGTTTATAAAACATCAAATGTAGCGCATACAAACGTACCCAGTTACATAGATACAAACACACATACATATATTCACAGATAAATGCGTTTACATGTGTGTACATAACCTCATTTAAAACATTAGTTGCTTCACATAACAAAACAAAAAATTAAAGGAGAGAAAAATAACAAGCGGGATTTATTTTGTGTTAAACTTTTCTACATATTAACATACGTACATACATATGTCTACATGTAGTTGTATGCGTGAGGTTGGTTATCCCAAATGGTTATCATTTATATCCTGTAAAACATTTACCTATGGCGGATTTACAGTACCCAACATTAATAATTTCTTCGCTGCTTTATGTGTATATACATATGTACATAAGATACATTAGAGATATTTTAATAAGTTTCATCGAATCTTAAAATTGTTCGATTTACTGGATTGACAGCTCAACTTAAAACATTATTATGTAGTTAGTGCATTCTCAATTATTATCATTATTTTAAATGCATGTTCTGTTTTAAATTCATTCACCCTGTAGGTCCCTAAAAACATCACTTTGGTAAATGAGAATGTATGAAATAATTGTTTCTTTTTTTGCAAACATTTATAATGGTTTCAACATTATGACTTTTCATCAAATACAACACACTACAAAATTTACATACTTGGTGTATAGTTAATTTGTATACTACAAATATCAAAGCTGCATCGAATGCGAATATTGAAATCCTTAGGGATTTAGGAAATTAGATCGTGTCAATAATTTAAACTAATCGTTATTATTATTAATTAAATATTGTGCTGGAGACCAGTAAAATCAATAGTATTAAAATAATAGTTCAATGTTGAAAATTTCACTTCTATCAACTTTATGCCAAGCAATTTTCTTGCATTTCTTAATATGCTTTTTTATTATATCTTACACGAAGTCTTATGTCTTTATATATTACAAAAAGTCATGTTACTTCTAAAGAAATTACTCTCATTTTATCTCATCTCGAAATATCCACAAATAAAGTCGATTCTTACATTTTTCTTCATACTGCATTGTCATATTAAATAGAACTATACATGCGAATGCAAAAGAAATGAACCTGAAACGTGCAACAAAAATTCCTGTCTTTCTTAAACTACCTGATGATGACCGCATACATTAGGGGAGCTTTATGTTTACCTTGACTAGAACTCAACTAGAACTAGAACTGAACTAGAACTAGAACTGAACTAGAACTAGAACTAGAACTGAACTAGAACTAGAACTAGAACTAGAACTAGAACTAGAACTAGAACTGAACTAGAACTAGAACTGAACTAGAACTGAACTAGGACTGAACTAGAACTGAACTAGAACTGAACTAGAACTGAACTGAACTAGAACTGAACTAGAACTGAACTAGAACTGAACTAGAACTGAACTAGAACTGAACTAGAACTGAACTAGAACTGAACTAGAACTGAACTAGAACTGAACTAGAACTGAACTAGAACTGAACTAGAACTGAACTAGAACTGAACTAGAACTGAACTAGAACTGAACTAGAACTGAACTAGAACTGAACTAGAACTGAACTAGAACTGAACTAGAACTGAACTAGAACTGAACTAGAACTGAACTAGAACTGAACTAGAACTGAACTAGAACTGAACTAGAACTGAACTAGAACTGAACTAGAACTGAACTAGAACTGAACTAGAACTGAACTAGAACTGAACTAGAACTGAACTAGAACTGAACTAGAACTGAACTAGAACTGAACTAGAACTGAACTAGAACTGAACTAGAACTGAACTAGAACTGAACTAGAACTGAACTAGAACTAGAACTGAACTAGAACTGAACTAGAACTGAACTAACTGAACTAGAACTGAACTAGAACTGAACTAGAACTGAACTAGAACTGAACTAGAACTGAACTAGAACTGAACTAGAACTGAACTAGAACTGAACTAGAACTGAACTAGAACTGAACTAGAACTGAACTAGAACTGAACTAGAACTGAACTAGAACTGAACTAGAACTGAACTAGAACTGAACTAGAACTGAACTAGAACTGAACTAGAACTGAACTAGAACTGAACTAGAACTGAACTAGAACTGAACTAGAACTGAACTAGAACTGAACTAGAACTGAACTAGAACTGAACTAGAACTGAACTAGAACTGAACTAGAACTGAACTAGAACTGAACTAGAACTGAACTAGAACTGAACTAGAACTGAACTAGAACTTAACTAGAACTGAACTAGAACTGAACTAGAACTGAACTAGAACTGAACTAGAACTGAACTAGAACTGAACTAGAACTGAACTAGAACTGAACTAGAACTGAACTAGAACTGAACTAGAACTGAACTAGAACTGAACTAGAACTGAACTAGAACTGAACTAGAACTGAACTAGAACTGAACTAGAACTGAACTAGAACTGAACTAGAACTGAACTAGAACTGAACTAGAACTGAACTAGAACTGAACCTGATGTATATTAGAGTGTACGAAGGAACAGCCGTTTTAAGAATCTCATATGGGAATATCTCTCAATCGAAGCATTTTGCATTTGGTTTGGTCCATTTCAGAATTTTTTAGATGAGTTTGAAATTTATATATTTTCTTTTTCGCGTTTTTAGCTCATTATTATACATACATCGTTTGAGAGGCATTCCTATATAAAAGTGGTCCACGGGACACCCTAATATACATCTAAGGGAAACAATTAAAGACAAGATGACATGTATTTCTTTATTCGGAAGCAAACTATTTATACAACTTTTATTGAATAAATAATATGTGAGAAATTCACACACCGATTTGATTGTGACTTTGATGACTACTACTAAAAAAATTCTTTGCACTTAAATGGGGAATGTTTCAAATGTCTTTGTTAAGTTCAATTGACATGTCATATTTAATGCAGACAGGCAATATATTAGTTTATTCAGTCTACTATGTGTGATTTAATGTAACTAATATTGAATAATCATCGTATGCTACTTATCCAAAAGTCATTATCATTTAAGTGTTTCTTTTGCAGTAAAGTCAATAATATTCATCACATTTTTATTTTGGGAGTTAGAAAAGATTAATGTTTGTGTAAGAATTCAGTGGAAATATTTACTTTTGAACTCATACTATGTTGATGCTATAATATTTTATGCAACTACCCATTTTGTTGCATGTTTATACCCTACACCACTTCAGTGGGGAGGGTATATTGGATTTGTGCTGATGTTTGTAACATACAAAAATATTCGTAAAGTATACCAATCGGCTTAGAATCGTTTTCTGAGTCGATTAAGCTATGTCCGTCCGTCCGTCCGTCTGGCTGGCTGGCTGGCTGGCTGTCCATGTAAACCTTGTGCGCAAGGTACAGGTCGCAATTTTCAAGATAATTGGATGAAATTTGGCATGCACGTTTTATTTGACCCAAGGACGAAGCCTATTGAAAATGGTTAAAATCGGTCCATTATTTCACCTAGCCCCCATAGAACAGAACCCCCCGAAAAGGGCTTTTGAGCTCATAATTATGTTAAATATACAGATATATCGATAAAATGCGGCACAACTAAGTTTTATAGAAGTCTTGATGACCCTGCCAAATTTCATTAAGTTCGGGCCCCATTTGACCCTAGCTCCCATACAAAGTCCCCTTCAGAAAATTACTTGAATGTCCCAAATTAGCTTATAAACACAAATATCGCGATGAAATTCAGCACAATAAAATATTATGTCAATATAAATATATTCACAAAATTTTATCGGGCTTGGTCCATATTTGCCCCTAGCCCCCATATAAAGCCTCTTTCAGAAAATTAGTTTTTCATCCATAAATTGCTTAAATGTATCGGAACAAGGGAATATTCAAGATAAATGCTTTATTATGAAAAATAAATCACATTTAATATTCATAACTGGTGTAGGGTATCATATGGTCGGCCACGCCCGACTATACTTTCTTACTTGTTTTTATTTTTTTTTTTTGCTAAAACAAGCAACTAAGTATAGACAGTCGAATTGTTGTATAAAAAACATTGCTAGAAAACCACTGTATATTTTTCCAGTTTCTTCTCATCTGCGATTTTTTTTATCATACACTTCTTTTTTTTTCTTTTTAATTTTGGCACAAGCCTACGTGAATAGAGTCCAAAAACTGTTTATACGTTAATTTTTGGAAACACAATGTTTGGAACAGCAGGGCAAGTGGTATGTTGGGATTGCAGCACTGGGATTGTATAATGGAAAAAATGTCAGGGCATTATCCTGAAATAAAAGTTTTTATGTTTGTTTTTTCAATACAACTGTATTTTCTTTTAAAAATACGAATGAACATTTATTTTGATAACGTTAATATGAACAAACAGTGAAGCATATAAACACACACTCGTAGAATGATTCTACCTCCAGCAATCATAGAACAACAATTGTAGAAAAAGCTGAACGCGAAGTTCAGGGATACAACAGATGCGGAAATAGTTGGATTAGAAAAAGGGTTAGCATCAGGATCTATTGCCTCTTAACATATATTGAATGGTAATGTAATGGTTGCATTGTTTTGGTATGATTTCTTATGAATTCCCAACTATTCATTTTTCCTATTAGGCATGTCCGTCCTCCCTCCACTTAATTCAAATCATGTTGAAGCTTTAAGTTTTAGTCAAAAGCATAGACATTGGAGATAGATCACAGTACAATTTTATAAGTCATCAAAAGAAATTTAACTACAAGATCATAGTAAAAAATTTGTGCTGTCATGTTATATGTTTGAATTCAGTTTCCAAGTTTTGCCGAAAGTTTAGTTCGTTCGCGCGTTTACAGCTTATTTTTTACTCCTTCCAATAACAACGTCTCTGAACACAAATAAATATCAAAGTATTTGGCCAAAAATAAACATACAATGAAAAACAATGGAAAAAAACCTTAAAATCTTAACTTAATGTATGAATTTTAAAACAAAAAACACTGAAATTCAGTTATCCATTCACCGAAATATTTGCTGCATTTATAGCGAATTGTTTTATTTTTTTATTTATTTCTCTCGCTCTCGTTTATTTGTGTTTTAATTCGACAAAAGTCTATGAAAAGGAAAGATTTGCTGTTTTTAAAACTGAATCGAATTGCCATCTGCACTTGGGTGGGTATTACTGGAATGAAAGCCATGAGTCTTAAATACGCCAAAAAATACAGAAAAAGATAAATACGAGCGAAAGATAGAGAGAAAAGCAAGACTTTGCTGTGATTAACTTTAGTTGACAATACTAACGGTAAAGGCGACACACAAAAACACACATTTAAACATAAAAACCAAGATGAGCAAAGCGTTGAATGAGCTGCAAATGACAACACAGACGTCTATGTATGCCAGCAGAGTTGATGTGGGGAAGAAGTATCGAAAGAGAAGCTAATAGTTAGGCTTGTAAAATTTACGACTGTTTTAATTTCAACAAACACAATTTTAAAGACTTGAGACTTTTAACTTTACAGCCCGTAAATTTCATTTTAGTGACGTTTTCGTTTCGTATCGTATCGTTTCATTTCTTTATTTATTTTTGCACGTTTGTTAGTTATTTCTCTAACAGCCAATTCATTCATTTTCCATTTAGAAGTTTCTGTTTTTTGGCTTATATAGTTAGACAGGGCAGATCTCTGGTATTTTGTGTTTGGTAACAACAAACGCCAAAAGTCTATTGAACTGTTGCCATTACGCTTCATTTGTTTAGTGTATCCAACAAATTGCAAATAACATTGCTTCTTATTGCCTCAAAAACGAATACCATACCACATACCATCTTTTCAAAAACCCAAGCATAAACATTAATTCTCATATACAAACATTTCAAATATATATTAGTGATGATAATTCATGAGTACACTTGTAGTTGTATCCTTACAAGGATTTGAAATCTATAGGCATATTTATTAGTATGTCTCTACATAGAGTTGTAATAGTTAATGAAAGCAGAGTGATGGGACCATGTAACGTCAAAATTTTAAATATTCAAAATAGGGTAGAGTAGTAGTAGAAGTATGTATTCTTATGATCCGTCCGATTATTTGAACTTTGAAAAATTTGTCAAAATCCAAATGCTCTATTAAAAAATAGAAAATTTTCAAGATTTCTGTTTCATAAAAAGAGAATAATTTCTAGAATTTTCTATAAAAAATACAATTTTTACAATTTTCTATAGAAATACGAAAGACAATATTTCAACAAATTTCTATAGAAATGAAATATTTCAACAATTATTTAAAATTATCTAAATATGTTTGTAAATTTTCTATAAAGAGAAATTTTTAAAAATTTTTTATTGAAAGAGATTTTTTTTATATAAGATAAGATTTTCTACTGAAAGACAATTTTTTTCTATTGAAGGACAAATTTTCTGTTGAGATAGAAATTTTCAAAAATAGAAAAAGAGAAATTTTTGAAAATTTTCTATTGAAAGAGAAATTTTTTAAAATTTTTTTGAAAGAGAAATTTTTTAAAATTTTTTTTGAAAGAGACGTTTTTTTAAAATTTTCTATTAAAGAGAAATTTTTGAAAATTTTCAATGAAAGAGAAATTTTTGAATATTTTCAATGAAAGAGAAATTTTTGAAAATTTTTTTTGAAAGAGACGTTTTTTTAAAATTTTCTATTAAAGAGAAATTTTTGAAAATTTTCAATGAAAGAGAAATTTTTGAAAATTTTCTATTAAAATTTTAAACAATTTTCTATTAAAAGAGAAATTTTAAAAAATTTTCTATTAAAAGTAAAATTTTTGAAAATGTTTTTTCGAAACAGGAATTTTCAAAAAATTTCTATTGAAACTCAAACTTTCAAAAAATTTCTATTGAAACAGAAACTTTCAAAAAATTTCTATTGAAACAGAAATTTTCATGAAATTTCTATTGAACAGAAATTTTCAAAAATTTCTATTGAAACAGAAATTTTCAATAAATTTCTATTGAAACAGAAATTTTCAAATAAGAAAAAGGAATTTCTATTAAAAAGGAAATTTCAAAAAATTTCTATGGAAACAGAAATTTTCAAAAAATTTCTATTGAAACTGAAATTTTCAAAATATTTCTATTGAAACTGAAATTCTCAAAAAATTTCTATTGAAATAGAAATTTTCAAAATATTGATTGCTATTCAAACAGAAATTTTCAAAAAGTTTCTATTAAAACAAAAATTTTCAAGAAATTTCTATTGAAACAGTAACAGAAATTTTCAAAAAATTTCTATTGAAACAGAAATTTTCAAGAATTTTCTATTGAAACAGAAATTTTCAAGAATTTTCTATTGAAACGGAAATTTTCAAAAATTTTGTATTGAAAGAGAACTTTTCAAAAATTTTCTATTGAAAAAGAAATTTTCAAAAATTTTCTATTGAAAAAGAAATTTCCAATAATTTTCTATTGAAAGAAAAATTTTCAAAAATTTCCTATTGAAAGAGAAATTTTAAAAATTTTCTATTGAAAGAGAAATTTTCAAAATTTTCTATTGAAAGAGAAATTTTCTAAAATTTTCTATAGAAAGAGAAATTTACGAATATTTTCTATTTGAAAAGAAGTTTCCGAACATTTATTATTTAAATTTCATCAATGAGTAAATAGTTTTTAGTTCAGTTTGATAGATAATTTCTATTGCCAGTATATCCATATTACTACAGATTCAAATGTCATATGTGAAACCAATGAAGAATATTGCATATGACAGCAGAAAAAAAACATACACACATACAAATATACACATTTTCTCATGTAACTAGTAAATCAATGAAAATATTCTTTATTCAACTCTTAAAATTTGTTATAAATTTTTTTCACATATTATTTTTGTCCATTGCCAAAATTTCATTAGTTTATCCTTTATAAGTACAATTACATTTGAAGTACTATAGTTCATATTCAGTAGATATTACAAGTAAGATGATAACGATGACTATGTTAATGATAATCAACATGATGATTATGCTTATTGTATTTGATATTGTAGTAAATCTGTATCTGTTTCAGTTCATATTTTATAAAGTCAATGACTCACTACTATTCACTTCATTACATTTTGGTTATAAGTATAAATACTTTGAAATGTCAAGGCACGTGTATCTGTTAGTGGTAATTTAAATTAATAATTCACAAAAATATTTTATTTGAGACGAAGTTTAAAGAGAATTTGAAAGTTTGCTATTTTGTGGAGAAACAACGTAGATATTGAATAAAAATTGCAGCAATTATAATAGTACATAGTTGGGACATTAAATTATTAGATATTTGGATATTTGGTGGACCAGAACATTTCTGAGATGCTCTTTTTGTAATTTTTCATAAATTCTGTGACTAAAATAACGATTTTTAATTAATATTTCATTTTTCTCTTTTCTTTACTTGCAAATGAACTTATACATTATTTACTAACTACCTAAAATTACTTTTAACACATTATACTTTCTGTAGGGTACAAGTTTGAAAATTATTTTCTACAAAAGAATAAAATATCTCATTTATTCAATATGTATGTATGTTAAGCTACTTCATAGATTCATATATAATATACGTACAAGGAATTATGACAAATCTTTTAATTTATGTTTCAGTTCCATTTTAGGTAATTCAACATAATTTATTAGAGAATTCATAAATTTCGTATATGACAATATGTTTTTATTTGGCTTAGTTGTTGTTATAGTTGTGTCCATTGTTGAGATGCCAGTTCATTTTTTATCTTTTAAGTTTTTTTGATTTTGGGGAGGACAAATCTCTTGTAGTGACCAGTGTCCGTTATGTTTTGTTAGACATAGACATTTGTTATATTTTATGGCAGATTTATTTTTTTTTTTTAGCATAAGCATTAGATTTTATGCGAGAGATTATTTTAATGAAGTTTCAAATGAAAATGTTTAAAGTAGTTGAATGCATAGCATAATCTAATGGTTAGTAGGGGGATTTTGAAATTTATGTTATTAATTTCGATTTGTTTAATGTTATGTTCCATATTTGGACTAATTTTGTAAAGTTTCAATACTAAACAAACTTTTTCGATAGAGAATTTCAGCTTTAAGCTTCAACTTTCGCCCGTCAAACGGACGTATTATATTCTAAGGATCAAAATGCATAATATTCAACCGATTATAAACTGTTGAAATATTATATATGTATATCGGGTTTAACTATAACTTAGGAATGAGGAATTTATAACAATCTAGGTCAATTTAGCTATTTCCGTCCGTCTGTCTTTCCATGTAAACTTTTAATCAAGTTGAATACCGGTCATAATATTGAAGATAATTTGACTAATAGTATAAGCACAATTGGGACGAATAACGAATTTTTCGGAACGAATGTTCGTCGTCAGAAATAGAACACACTTGGGTATATGAAAATGTACACAATCATTGCGTATGACGAAATTCGTCGTACGTAACGAACTATGCGATAGATTTATTTCTATTTCTTACGCAGACTAAGGACGAATTAATTGGGGAAAATTGTTTTAAAACAAATTCCGGTAGCCCGAATTTGCTGAAATTTGGCGGTTGTGAGTACAGCTAATGACAATACAATATTATGTTCGAATATTCGAAATTATATTCGAAAATTCGAAGTTATGTTCGAAAATTGTTTATGCTCTTAAAATAATCTCTGGGTCATTAAAACTAAAAATAAAATTTTCGAAAATTCGAAAAATTTTTAAAGCAGTCTGGAGTACACTTGATGACACTACAATGCTATGTTGGAATATTTAAAATTAAGTTCGAAAATTCGAAGTAATGTTCGAAAAAAATTTTGAAGCTGTTAAAATTGTCTGTCAAAATTGGGAATATTCACAAAAATGTAATTTTAGTTCTTTTCGAGGCCAATTTCTTACATTTTCTAATTTCGAAATAATGTTCGAATAAATTTTAAAGCTGTTAAAATTATCTCAAAATCGTGGAGATTCACAAAAATATAATTTTTGTTCCTTTTTCTTACTTTTTCCAATTTCGAACAAACAAATTTTGAAACGAAATCGCAGTACGAATAATTTGTTCCATTCGACGAATTTATGCAACGAAATTTTGCCGACTAGTTCGTCGTGCTATACGAAATTCGTCGTTCGTCCCAATTGTGCGTATACCATAAGTTTTGAAATCGTTCCATTATTTACACCTGCAACGTTATTCAGAACAGAATATCGGAATTTGGCTTGATTCGTTCCATATCATAATATCAATTCTTTTGGCGCGTAATCCATATGTTGCCGGAAAGATGGCACCCAATATATAAATTTATGCAATTGTTTGTGCATTGCAAAAATATGCATACATAATATATTTAAACACTCATACCCAGACCTAAATTTATACATACCCAGCAAAAGCTTGGTAATGGCTTGTACTTACATAACCACTTACTTTTCAAAGACACAGAAAGAAAATTATGTTACTGTGTTAAAACAATTAGAAAAACTAAGCGAACTAATGAACTAGAAGCCCAAGGTCGTATTCTGTGTGTGCGAGTTTTTCGTTTTTAAAACTAAACAAATTTTTAACTCCCTATTTGTAAGTACTTATTTAAGTAGTGATTTGTAATAAGTACTTGCCTCCAAAGTCATCGCTGTGTTAAAATAATGAGAAGTGAAAAGCGGCTTTTTAGCCTTTTGAAATTTAAATCAATGTAAGTTTTTGCTGGGTACATATCGTGTCACATTCATATTCAATCTTTGATATTTGTTTTAATGAGAGTTGAACGAAAGTAAAAAGCAAAAATTTCAAGATAAATGTTTGCCATTGTTATATTAAGAAAGTTTTATTTCATTATATTTTTTTCATTTATTAAATGAATATTTATAAGTATGCTGTGTATATGTATTTTTTGTATTTACAGATGAGAAATTTTCCAAAATTAAATGATTATTTTAAAATATTTTTCATAATTATTCAATCTTATAATCGAAAGTTTGAATTGTATAGGGGATGGAGACATTTTTGAGATTTGTATTAAGCAATGAATTGAAGATTATAATGACTAATGGCTATTTAAAAATGGATTTTAAATTTACACAATCTTTAAAACCCTTTTAATAACTCTATTTGCCTTAAAGTATCGTCTGCAAAAACTTTTTCAAAATGGATTTTAAATTTATACAAACTTTAAAACCCTTTTAAATAACTCTATCTTGCCTTAAAGTATCGTCTGCAAAAACTTTTTCAAAATCAATTCTAAATCCTAAATGTGTGGTTCAAAAACATACATTTACATGCCACGGCAAATGCTACAATTTGCACTCCGTCAAATTCTATTAATTAGAGCCTGCAAAAGTCTCTGTGTAAAGTTTTGTCTTCAGTACTTTTTACTTTTTCGTCTGGAACAAGGATTATATATTCCATACCATTTTTTGGAATGGCTACTACAGCGGGAGTTTGCTTTGCGTTTTTTCCCCTTTTTAGCTGTGTGATTTAAACAGGCAATTATAAGATTTATTATGGATTTTTCGCAAGTGAAATAAATTGCCTGGTTGATAGCCTATCAATGCGTTAATTGATTGTTTTGCTACGTCATCATTATCCGAAACGAGTACAAGTACAAGTAACGTGCTTGTAACACAGACATACAAACGTGAGAAGAAGTCGGCAGATACAGATAGATAGATGGATATAGAGACGTGTGGGCAAACGAATGAAGTAAGCAGACAAGTGAACATAGAGCATCGAGTATCAGTGTACAGTGGGGCAGTACAAGAAAATCGAAAATTTTTTGATAACTTCTATAAAAAGAAAATTTTTCAAAAATTTTCTATAAAATTTTAAATTTTCTGATTTCTATAAAAGGAAAATTTCTGAAAAGTTTTCTATAAAAAGCAAATTTCTCGACAAATTCTAGAAAATTTTCTATAAGTAAAGAATGTATCCCTTTTTTGCATTTTAGTACTTTTTCGAAAGAGAATAAGTAATATATATATTTTTCGACTTTCGACGAAACCACTGTTTTTTTAACAACTTTACACTTAAATATTTAATATTGGTTTTTGGTTCCTCTAATGATACTTGATTTCCTGTTTAGTCTTTATTCTTTGTAATGTGTTGTTGCTTTTTTGCTTTTGTTGTTTATTGAAGAACGAAAATTTCCTTTATAACTACAACAATAAAAACAGCAACATCTACACATCAAATACAGCTACAAAAACCTTAAAACTCACACATGTAGGTAATGCAAAAAAAGGGAGCAACTAACATGGAACATCAATACAAAGGAACGTACCTAACCAAGATATATAAAATGGAATAAAACAACTCACAGCATCAGTAAAGTAGCAGAGAAAAAGGGAATGAATGGTGAAGAAAAAACATTAAAACATCATACATCAGCCACATGAGGCATTAACAAGTAAGCACGCACATGCATGCTTAAACACAAAGCAACTTTAGTGCGAGTAGTAGTGTAAGATACTAAAAAAACAAGTGCAAAATGAAGAGATGGTCAAGTACGACTATGTGATGCTCTAAAAAACAATAGAAAATTTATCAAAAATTTTTCTATTTATCTAGAAAATTTATCAAAAAATTCTATAAAAAGAAAATTAACAAAGAATGTTTTATAAAAAGTAAATTTCTTTCTTCTCAAAAATTCTCTGTATGATGGCAATTTCTCGAATTCTTCTCTTAAAAGAAAAAAGTTTTTGGAAAATTTTCGATAAGAAGAAAATTTATTGAAAATTTTCTATAAAAAAGGAAATGTCTCAAAAATTTTCTAAAAGAGGAAAATTTACCGAAAATTTTCTATATGAAGAAAATTTACATGTTTTTCGAAAATTTTCCATATGAAGAAAATTTTTCAAAAATTTTCCATAAGAAGAAAATTTATCGAAAATTTTCTAAAAGAAGAAAATTTATCGAAAATTTTCTAAAGGAAGAAAATTTATCAAAAATTTTCCATATGAAGAAAATTTATCGAAAATTTTCCATATGAAGAAAATTTATCGAAAATTTTCCATATGAAGAAAATTTATCGAAAATTTTCCATATGAAGAAAATTTATCGAAAATTTTCCATATGAAGAAAATTTATCGAAAATTTTCCATATGAAGAAAATTTTTCGAAAATTTTCAATATGAAGAAAATTTATCGAAAATTTTCCATATGAAGAAAATTTATCGAAAATTTTCCATATGAAGAAAATTTATCGAAAATTTTCCATATGAAGAAAATTTATCGAAAATTTTCCATATGAAGAAAATTTATCGAAAATTTTCCATGAGAAAAATTATCGTAAATATTCTATCAGAGGAAAATTTACCGAGCATTTTCTATAAGAAGAAAATTTATGGAAAATTTTCTATCAGAAGAAAATTCATCGAAAATTTTCTATCAGAAGAAAATTTCTAGAAAATCTCCTAGAAAAAGAAAATTTCTTGAAAGATATTTTGAAAATTCAGAATTTAAGAAAATGTTCTGTAATTTGGGAATCTATAGAAAATTGTTGGCAAGGAACATTTCTAAGGGATTATTGTTAACTGTATGGGAGGAAGCTAGGGTACAAATAGAAAACACACATAAACACATTTCAAAGCCAAAATTCTCCAGAGTAAAAGAAGGAGCGAAAAAAAAAAAATAATCGACCAAAAAAAAATTATATATGTATATACAGCTCGGTTAAATACAATATTTTCTTTACTTTAAACTGCATTGTAATCTCAATAGGGACGAAAGTAAAATGTTACATTTGTCTAATACTAATTAAAACTGAGAAATTTATTGTACTACAACTCAAAATTGCTGGACCTATTTGGACCTATTAAACCTAAATTGAAATGTTTCTACTTTTAGTACCGATAAAAGTACCTAAAATGTCCCTGTTACAGTTTCTAGCCCCCGTTATCACTAGCCTAAATTGAAAGCTAAATTCTATTATATTCCTTTTCCCTCTTCCCATTTTTCTTGCAATTTCATGCCAAGTATTTGTGCAAAGAAAACGTTGAAACAAAAGGCTTGTTTAAGCTTCAATTTGTGCTATTTGCGTGATTACATGTGTCTATGGGTTTCCATCCATGGATTCTCTAAAAAGAAAAGATAGATCCCAATGGTACTGGCAGAAGGGAACAAGAAAAATGACGACTATGATGATGATGGGTGTGAATGTGTTGAGTTATTCTTCTACTTTTAACAAAAAAAAAAAAATATACATTTTTTGTAGGTTTTTTTCTTCTTATTTGTTATTGTTGTTAAATACACATTTAACAACCAGATTCGTGGTTTCAAACACCAGAATTAAAACATGTTTACTCTTCCTTATTTTCTGTTCTTCTTGTTGGTGGTTTTTTGCATTTTTATACCCCAATTTTCATACTCCGGGGGAGTTGGGTATGAATTAAAAAAAATTATGCCTCTTAATGGATTTGGTGTCTGTTGATGTAATTTTTGCGTGTGTATATGTCTATGTTGAAAGCATTTTGGGTAAATTCTTTGGTTTTTTACATTTATTTTTTATTATGTGGAGTTAATGAGTTACAGGATACAGGAATTAGCTGGGAAAAAAACCCTCAATTTAGGCATACAAATTGTATATGTAATTCAAATAAGAAACATTTAAAAACAGCAGGAGTTGCAAGTTGTGTATGTAGGCCTAACTTTCATTGACTTTATGATATAAATGAAGCGTATAAATTTATAAAAGAAAGTTAGTTTTTTATTAAGTTTTAAACTGAGATTGTTTGGTTTTCTCTCAGATTGATTTCGTTTTCTTATTTTAATTAAGGAACATATTTTTTTGGATTTTTGAGGTTTTGTACTGGTGATATATTGGAGCCCTGCAGAGTCATGTTTAAGGACTTAGTTAGTTAGTTAGATAGTTAGTTAGTTAGTTAGTTAGTTAGTTAGTTAGTTAGTTAGTTAGTTAGTTAGTTAGTTAGTTAGTTAGTTAGTTAGTTAGTTAGTTGGTTGGTTGGTTGGTTGGTTGGTTGGTTGGTTGGTTGGTTGGTTGGTTGGTTGGTTGGTTGGTTGGTTGGTTGGTTGGTTGGTTGGTTATTTATTAAATCCCCTTCCCTTCTACGTCACTACATCTCAAATGCTTTTATACTGAAATATTTATTTTCTTTATTTTATGTTGGTTTGTTTCATGCTGTTGTGATGATTTTTTTGCTATTTAATATCAGATGTCTAATAGGAATAGAAAGGTTTATGCCTTTTGTTATGTGTTCCATTCTAACGCAACGTTTTCTTTCGATTTCCTATTACTGTTTTGCTAATCTGAAGTTATATACATGCATACACACAGAAATATTTAACACGTTGCTTCTGCAGTGAGTGTTTGCATCTCTTAGTAACTGTTCAATGTTGCACGTTGGATTCTCACAGCTTTAACTGAATTTCTGTTGCAGTTTCAGTTTGCTTTTGTAGTTTTTTATTGTTTCTGGCGCAGTTGTTGTTGTTTAATTTTTAAAGCCTTTCGTATTTAATGTTATTTTTTCCATGGTTTGTTGTTGTTTTTATTTAAGTTGTTGTGTTCCTTTAACAACTCAACAATAACAAAGGAAATGCTTTTAAAACTGCTTCATTTTTCCTATATTTGTTGCCTCCGATCCTTCCAAGGTATGAACAAAATAGAAAAAAAGCAAACTACAAGAACACTAAAAACGTCTCTAGTTCATGTCATTTTTTTCTTAATATTTATACTGCCAACCAATACATGTTCAACAATATTTTTGTTTTTTATTTCGAGACTTTTGTTCCTGACTTGATTTTTCTTTTTTATACAGTACGTTTTTAAAAAATGTTGTGTAGTGGCAGTTGCTGGAAAAATTCTAAGAAAATGCCACGAAAAGTGCTTTTCAAAGTTCGAATTAAGAGAATTCCTCCGGACTT
This sequence comes from Lucilia sericata, assembly GCF_015586225.1. NCBI lineage: Eukaryota > Metazoa > Arthropoda > Insecta > Diptera > Calliphoridae > Lucilia > Lucilia sericata. The sequence continues at coordinate 277,255 of NW_023994351.1, read as the reverse complement.
GAAGCATTGATGTGTATCGCGTTCGAAAACTGTACTCACGTTGCTGTAATAGTCATTCTTACAGATTATTAGAACGGAGCGAAAACATATAAAAGAAATTTCTTAAAAAAGAATCGAAATTCATGAGTAAGTTCTTAAAGTTGTAGTTGGTCAACATGTTTTTGCAGATTTAATTTTTTAAAGGTTTTTATTAAATTAACAAATAGCTAGGCGAAAAAAAATTACTGACTTTTCTGTGAATATATGTATAGTTACATTTTAAAAGAACTTCATATTACATTTACATGTGGGTGCGTATGATTAATTTATAATTAAATATCACTTATACTTTGTATTATATTCTTTTTTAAAAATTATATCAATGCTAATACATTTTAATACAAAGAGACAAAACAAAATATGTAGATGACATTTAAACCAAAAAATCTGATACAAGAATACTGAAACAATTTGAAAATACATAAAACCTTTATATATAAGCAGACATATTTATAGGCATATATTAACGTGTATTTATGTATAGACTCTATGGTTTTAAAAATTGATGACAAAAAAGAAGACGAAACAAAAAATCAGAAATTTGCTTATAAAAATAATATGTACATATACATTTGTACATAATAATGTAAATATCAAATAATGTTTCACATGCATATAAACATTTTTTATTAAGACACAACTACACCTCCAGACTACATATACAGGTCCACATGATTGTTCGTGGATATGTGTTTATGTATTGAGTAATTTAAATATCGACACAGGTACAATACATATGTAAAGTATGTATAAATTCCCATAAACATATACTATATATTTAAAGTGTTTTATAAGCAAACAACTACTAGTAAATAATAAACAAAATAATGTTAAAAAAATTACGAAAAAACAAGAAACATGTATATTTACCACAACATCCATCCATTCATCCTTAACGATATTGTAATTGCTTTTGCTGTTTTGTTTATAAAAGAAAAATGCACAGTGGTTCAGGTTAAGTGTATGAATGAAAGGCTATTAAGTATTTTTATGTAAAATTACTGTGTAGAAAATTGTTTAGTATGATTTCTGAATACATAAACTAAATCTGGACTAAATTTTAGAAAGATAAGAAAATTTTAAAAATATTTTAACATAAATTATTTCATCACATTTTGGAGGGATAGACCCACTACAATATTTGTATCTCATATTAGGGCCAAGGCTATAGTCGAAACTATTGTGTAGTCTGTTAATTGTTCTATGACTATTCTACGGACCCATGTATTGAGCCCTCTATGGACTAGTCTATTGAATAGACTTTGTACGCGTCTATGTACTAGTCTATTGAATAGTATTTGGGCTATTTATAGTTTTTGTATGTATTGTTTAGTCTGTGGATTAATATACTGACTGGTCTTTGGACTAGTATATTGACTAGTCTACTGTCTGATCTATTGGCTTATCTATGGACTAGCCTAAGCACCATCCTACTGACTAGTCCTTTGAATAGTCAATAGAAACAGTCTATGAACTATTTTTGATCATATTTTCGGAAATATTTCGAACATGTAATTCTTTGCCGAGACGTAATGAATATAAAAGCTCTTACGAATACCGTATACGATACGATATGTCGTGCGACTATATTCAATAGTCTCTACATTAAATAACACAAGTTTTCAGGAGATTAAAAAACTGTTTATTTCGCTAGTTCCTGAAATGTTTCATTCCACATACAAAGCCGAACAACCGTATATTAACTTCAAAATACCACAGTTCCAAATGTTGCACATATTTCTCATGATATTTTTCTAGAAAAAAACTTTCTAACCCACTGTTTATTGTCTAGTTTATGAAATAGTCTATTGACTAATCTACAGGCTAATATAGTTTATTGACTAATATGTCGTATAAGTACAGCTTTTTGATGTAAAAATAACTGAAAAAATACAACAGATGAATTTTAATCCCTGTTCCGAACATGTGTTTTTTCTAATTCGGTTAAAATTCATGACCCCTGAAATTGGGGACTCATTTATAAGTCATTTCAACTGGTTTTTGTTATGTTTCCAAGTTATCATTAAATATATAAGTAACCTAACAAAAAGTATAATAATTTAATTAACTTTTCACCCACTATGCATTAACACACAAATATGCCTACATACATATGAATATGTATGCATGTATATATGTATGTATATAGGTGGATCTTTTGTGGTATATTTACAAAACACACAAACAATGTACATGTAAGTATTGTTGATATAAATCAACGATAATCAAATTATTTACACTTGAATGGTGTTTATTGATAAATTATGCCACAAATAATATTTTGATAGCATCAATTATGGTTTTATTATATTCTAAAGAAAATGACAAACACATATACGAAAAAATACATATATAAAACATATAGAACATATACATACTAACAAAAAAAAAATATACATACATGACAGAAAAAACAATACAAAAAAAAGAAACACATTCACTCGCATATACATACATACAGACAACAGTAAAACATCAAAATTATGACAAGCAACAATGGTGATGACACTGTATTTATGTAAGTGACACAATGTGTGTGTGTGTGTTAATGTATGGTATTTTATGACAACATTTGTATCTTTATCTATTTAGTATTAATCTTATCCATCTTGTGATAACACATCCATACATGTGATTTTATTATTGGTTTAATGTTTAGAAATCCTATAAGAATATAGAGAATTGACTACATATGTTATAGATCAGGAAACGGAAATATGTTACAATAACAGGAGATAAATGTTAAATGAAAGAAAAAAAATGAAATGCGTATATTTTCATGACTGATATATGAATGAGAATATGAGTGCTTATGTGTGAGTGTCGGCGTATATAAGGAATTCATTTCATAAACATATTAAATTTACCACCTACTGAGGCAACATGTCAATCGCTAGTTTGTTGTTGCCACTACTGCCACTACCACACCGATAAAGTTGATGATGCCGATGATGTTGCTTCTTGTTTTGTGTGTGTGTTAAACAGCATTTATCTTTTCCAACAGTTTATTTAATTACTAGTTTAATGATTTGTTATTGTTGCTGCCCCCTGTTGCTGGTGCTGTTGTTGCTTCCCTACATAATATCATTTTACCAAAATGCCGCTTAAGGTCGTAAATATTTTATTGATACCAGCAGAAGAAGATGATTGATTCAAAAGAGACTTACGAGTCGTGTCTATATAATCTTGAAACAATTATTGAATGTTTTAACATTTACAAGGCTTTATTTAATTGAATTTTGGATTTACTTGCTGAATTGAATCAGAATTTATTGCAAGATGTTTTTCTAAAGTTCTTAGAGATTTTAGGGGATGTGTGATTGAGATTTTCTAGTTCTAGCTCAGTTCTAGTTCAGTTCTAGTTCAGTTCTAGTTCTAGTTCAGTTCTAGTTCAGTTCTAGTTCAGTTCTAGTTCAGTTCTAGTTCAGTTCTAGTTCAGTTCTAGTTCAGTTCTAGTTCAGTTCTAGTTCAGTTCTAGTTCAGTTCTAGTTCAGTTCTAGTTCAGTTCTAGTTCAGTTCTAGTTCAGTTCTAGTTCAGTTCTAGTTCAGTTCTAGTTCAGTTCTAGTTCAGTTCTAGTTCAGTTCTAGTTCAGTTCTAGTTCAGTTCTAGTTCAGTTCTAGTTCAGTTCTAGTTCAGTTCTAGTTCAGTTCTAGTTCAGTTCTAGTTCAGTTCTAGTTCAGTTCTAGTTCAGTTCTAGTTCAGTTCTAGTTCAGTTCTAGTTCAGTTCAAGTTCAGTTCTAGTTCAGTTCTAGTTCAGTTCTAGTTCAGTTCTAGTTCAGTTCTAGTTCAGTTCTAGTTCAGTTCTAGTTCAGTTCTAGTTCAGTTCTAGTTCAGTTCTAGTTCAGTTCTAGTTCAGTTCTAGTTCAGTTCTAGTTCAGTTCTAATTCAGTTCTAGTTCTAGTTCAGTTCTAGTTCAGTTCTAGTTCAGTTCTAGTTCAGTTCTAGTTCAGTTCTAGTTCAGTTCTAGTTCAGTTCTAGTTCAGTTCTAGTTCAGTTCTAGTTCAGTTCTAGTTCAGTTCTAGTTCAGTTCTAGTTCAGTTCTAGTTCAGTTCTAGTTCAGTTCTAGTTCAGTTTAGTTCAGTTCTAGTTCAGTTCTAGTTCAGTTCTAGTTCAGTTCTAGTTCAGTTCTAGTTCAGTTCTAGTTCAGTTCTAGTTCAGTTCTAGTTCAGTTCTAGTTCAGTTCTAGTTCAGTTCTAGTTCAGTTCTAGTTCAGTTCTAGTTCAGTTCTAGTTCAGTTCTAGTTCAGTTCTAGTTCAGTTCTAGTTCAGTTCTAGTCAGTTCTAGTTCAGTTCTAGTTCAGTTTCTAGTTCAGTTCTAGTTCAGTTCTAGTTCAGTTCTAGTTCAGTTCTAGTTCAGTTCTAGTTCAGTTCTAGTTCAGTTCTAGTTCAGTTCTAGTTCAGTTCTAGTTCAGTTCTAGTTCAGTTCTAGTTCAGTTCTAGTTCAGTTCTAGTTCAGTTCTAGTTCAGTTCTAGTTCAGTTCTAGTTCAGTTCTAGTTCAGTTCTAGTTCAGTTCTAGTTCAGTTCTAGTTCAGTTCTAGTTCAGTTCTAGTTCAGTTCTAGTTCAGTTCTAGTTCAGTTCTAGTTCAGTTCTAGTTCAGTTCTAGTTCAGTTCTAGTTCAGTTCTAGTTCAGTTCTAGTTCAGTTCTAGTTCAGTTCTAGTTCAGTCTAGTTCAGTTCTAGTTCAGTTCTAGTTCGTTCAGTTCTAGTTCAGTTCTAGTTCAGTTCTAGTTCAGTTCTAGTTCAGTTCTAGTTCAGTTCTAGTTCAGTTCTAGTTCAGTTCTAGTTCAGTTCTAGTTCAGTTCTAGTTCAGTTCTAGTTCAGTTCTAGTTCAGTTCTAGTTCAGTTCTAGTTCAGTTCTAGTTCAGTTCTAGTTCAGTTTCTAGTTCAGTTCTAGTTCAGTTCTAGTTCAGTTCTAGTTCAGTTCTAGTTCAGTTCTAGTTCAGTTCTAGTTCAGTTCTAGTTCAGTTCTAGTTCAGTTCTAGTTCAGTTCTAGTTCAGTCCTAGTTCAGTTCTAGTTCAGTTCTAGTTCAGTTCTAGTTCAGTTCTAGTTCAGTTCTAGTTCAGTTCTAGTTCAGTTCTAGTTCAGTTCTAGTTCAGTTCTAGGTCAGTCATACACATAACTTTTGTGGAATAGCATATAGTCCTGCTAGTCTGTCACAATTTTCTATCTGGTGCTTATGGATAAAATCAGTAATAATGCAGTAACGCAATCGGTCATTCCCTTTCTAATTTTTTATTGTTTAAAACAGCCCCTGGCCCAATGACAAATGAATCCCTTTTGTAAAGTTACTTTCTCCCTTTTACAAGTTTATTTAACTATTGTATTTGTTCAAATAAATGCACTCAAAAGCGATTATAATAGATTAAAGCAATTAATTTCTCATAATCTATTTGATGTCTTTATTGTCAGAATTTTTTGTTAGTTGTTCCTTTCAACATTTATTTATTTGTTTAATGATGTAGCTTTTTGTATCTATATACGTAAATCTGTCTGTTGATTTGTCTGTCAACAATTTCAATGTCTATGTTTTGTTTTATCTAACCATCCGAATGTGTCTCTCTGTCTGCCAGGATTTTCTTAACGAATTTATCCCTGTGTTAATAAATAAATAGTTTTGTACAAAGCACTGATTAGTCACTGATTAAACAAATAAGATACTCGTGTACATAGACTTACATGATAAATTTGTAGCTAAATAAGCCCTGCAGTTCGAGGTAAATGAAAATTACATAACTAAAATTATATTCATAGAAAGATTAAAGTGGCGATTAACTTTATTCTTTAAGTTTACTCGATAAAAGTAATCAAAAGTTAAAAATTTACAAAATAGTTAACATTGGGCAAAAAGTTTTGTTGAAAGGATACTTAACAGCTTGTGAAACAGAAAAAATGAAATAAACATACATACGCAATTTAACTCTTACGCAAACATATTTACATTTCTAGAAAGAGGAAATAAAGAATGAAATACCATAAAATAGCTGGTTATAGCATTTAACCAACAAAAGAAAATAGAAAAAATATTTAGTTAAATACTTAATAAACTTAAATAAACTAAATAACAAAAACAATGCTTATGTATACTTACATATATGTATATACTTACATATTTATTTATGTTGTTTGTATATAATTCTACATGTACAGTACATCAGTGATCGGCACCAATAGAAACAGATACCGGACGAAACCTGTACATAACAAGCATACAACATAAATAAATGAGAAATCAAAATAAAAATTACATTCAATGATATTTTGAATCTCCTTACACCAATCACTGCCGTTGACTAGATTATGCTTTTAATCGTTATAAAGAGCATATTTACTTCTAACTTGGTATGTGTGTTTACAGCTCCCTTAATTATGCTCACGCTCACAAGTGCTTAAATGGGATTTATATTAAATGCTTTTGAAAAAAGGGAAATTATATTAAAGGGATTAAGTTATGACTCATTTTAGTTTATTTTACAGCAACACTTTACATTGTTTTAAAGGAACACTATTTAATTTAAAATCTGGATAAGTTATCAGGCAAAAGAGAAGAGTTTTTTAATTATTTTCATGCTATTACAATATTTTCGAGAATAACCTGATAACTTTGCCTCAATTATGAAATATTTGGGGCTATATATATTTAAAATCTTTAAAATTGTATTTAGTGTGTAAAATATTCTTGCGTCAAATACATCTGTATGTTGTTGTTCTATTATATACATAAATGTATATATGTTGCATGTGTTTTTAGATATTTTGCAAAAACATTTTGCAGCATGTCTTTATTCATTGTTTTACTCCAATGAAAAATTTTTAACAGAAATTCTGCGAACATTTTTTAATTTTTTATTAAATTTACTGTTAGTGCTGTTTTTTGAAGGAAAAACTGCCTGAAATGCTGCATCGTTAGCAAAAATATATCAGGAAAACTGCTGTACGGTTTTTTTGTTACATAACGATCAAAAAGCAAAAATATATATTGTTTTAGTTACAAAAAATAATCGGTTGCTGAGAAACGAATCCATTTAGAAACAACTTACCAAAAAGTTATAGAATTAAACCCGACTTTGTGATATCATAGTTAAACAAATTATATTGAGTTATTATAGGCAACAGACTAGACGGATTCGATTTTAGTCTGTTGCCTACACAAAAGTTTAGATTTTTGCCTACCAATTTATATTCATACAAAAAGTTTGAATGATTTCCGCAAAATTTTATTACCTTCAAAGTCATCACAAAGTTGACTTTCTTCTAAAGTAGATTCACTATGTTTAGAATCATTTAATGCTAAACTTGCGACATTAGTTATAATTGCTAATGCCACATTTATTGCCTAAAATTTCTTGTTTAGAAAACCGATTATCATGTTTTTGCCAACATTTTTAATAACGATTCTTTTTAAAGAACACATTTGTGTATAAGTTGAAGTTGAGTAAAAAATAGGAAGAATAAAACCGGCAAATTTAAAAAAAAATAAAATACGTCTGTGCAACTACAGACACAAAACAAACTTTTATAAAAATGCAGGCCCAGAAAAAACAATAACAAAAGTCTGTAGTTTTTCTATAGAGAAAAAAACCTACAGATGAAAGAAAATCCTGTACATGTGTGTAGAAAGATTTTTTTTATTATAAATTTTTTTCTCACAAAACTGCGTAACTATTCAAGTGCACAATATATACATACACATACTCGCACATACAGATATATCCTTACAGCAAACAATGCACGCATACTTACAATCACATACAACAAACAAACAAATATTTAAATTGCCGGATAAAAATAAAATGCATAAAAACGAGGGAATGAGAAAAACCAGAAGGAAGAAAAATATTTGACTAAAATAGAAAACAAAAAAAGAGGAGTAGACAGCCCAACTACTAACGACAACTAAAAATAACTTTTAGTTTTTTTTTTCATTTTTCCAGAATTTGCTATGTGTATGTAATGGCGGTAACAACATTAACCGGAGACGCCACAACATGTTGCAGATAAATTTAAATTCGAATATAGTTTTTTTTTTTGTCTCTTGTTTTACTCCTGTTGTTTGTTTTTGTAGACGTATGAACGTAATTTGATAAATTGTTTTTTCATTGCTGACGACACACTGACAAAACAGACGGACGGTCCTAGGGACAGTTAGTTAAACAATAGGCTGAATGCCATGAATATATGAACAAATATTAGAAACTATGAAAAAATTGCATTCACAATATAAAATTACTTTATGAATATTGCAACAATGCGGATTTGTTTGGATTGTTTTCAAAATTTTTAAGTATTTTAGACTTGTTAAATTGTGCTTAATTTCTTTTTAGCTCTATTAGATTTATATGACTAGCTCATTAAAATTATTTAACGTACATTTTAAAATAAGTAGAAATCGAAAAATTCAGAAAGTTTTCCACAGGGTTTAAAAACAAGGTACATCGACTTATTTTGCATTGATATCAAGATTTTTATTATGTATATCAATAAAATTTATTTCCAATGTCTAACTTAAAATAGACTTTAGAATTCACTCTATGTAATTTAGACCTTAGTCCTGATTATATATCAAGTAGAACTGAACTAGAGCGAACTAGAACTGAAATAAAACTTAAGTAGATCAGAACTAGAACTGAACTAGAACTGAACTAGAACTGAACTAGAACTGAAACTAGAACTGAACTAGAACTGAACTAGAACTGAACTAGAACTGAAGAACTGAACTAGAACTGAACTAGAACTGAACTAGAACTGAACTAGAACTGAACTAGAACTGAACTAGAACTGAACTGAAGGAAACTGAACTAGAACTGAACTAGAACTGAACTAGAACTGAACTAGAACTGAACTAGAACTGAACTAGAACTGAACTAGAACTGAACTAGAAACTGGAACTAGAACTGAACTAGAACTGAACTAGAACTGAACTAGAACGAACTAGAACTGAACTAAACTGAACTAGAACTGAACTAGAACTGAACTAGAACTGAACTAGAACTGAACTAGAACTGAACTAGAACTGAACTAGAACTGAACTAGAACTGAACTAGAACTGAACTAGAACTGAACTAGAACTGAACTAGAACTGAACTAGAACTGAACTAGAACTGAACTAGAACTGAAACTAGAACTGAACTAGAACTGAACTAGAACTGAACTAGAACTGAACTAGAACTGAACTAGAACTGAACTAGAACTGAACTAGAACTGAACTAGAACTGAACTAGAACTGAACTAGAACTGAACTAGAACTGAACTAGAACTGAACTAGAACTGAACTAGAACTGAACTAGAACTGAACTAGAACTGAACTAGAACTGAACTAGAACTGAACTAGAACTGAACTAGAACTGAACTAGAACTGAACTAGAACTGAACTAGAACTGAACTAGAACTGAACTAGAACTGAACTAGAACTGAACTAGAACTGAACTAGAACTGAACTAGAACTGAACTAGAACTGAACTAGAACTGAACTAGAACTGAACTAGAACTGAACTAGAACTGAACTAGAACTGAACTAGAACTGAACTAGAACTGAACTAGAACTGAACTAGAACTGAACTAGAACTGAACTAGAACTGAACTAGAACTGAACTAGATGACTGAACTGAACTAGAACTGAACTAGAACTGAACTAGAACTGAACTAGAACTGAACTAGAACTGAACTAGAACTGAACTAGAACTGAACTAGAACTGAACTAGAACTGAACTAGAACTGAACTAGAACTGAACTGAGAAAACTGAACTGAACTGAACTAGAACTGAACTAGAACTGAACTAGAACTGAACTAGAACTGAACTAGAACTGAACTAGACTGAACTAGAACTGAACTAGAACTGAACTAGAACTGAACTAGAACTGAACTAGAACTGAACTAGAACTGAACTAGAACTGAACTAGAACTGAACTAGAACTGAACTAGAACTGAACTAGAACTGAACTAGAACTGAACTAGAAACTGAACTAGAACTGAACTAGAACTGAACTAGAACTGAACTAGAACTGACTAGAACTGAACTAGAACTGAACTAGAACTGAACTAGAACTGAACTAGAACTGAACTAGAACTGAACTAGAACTGAACTAGAACTGAACTAGAACTGAACTAGAACTGAACTAGAACTGAACTAGAACTGAACTAGAACTGAACTATTATGAAGTGCAGACTACATTTGTGGTTATAATTTTAACTTTATTCCCGTTTTGATTTTGTTTCATGTTATTGAAGTCCCCATAATAGTATCACATTACTTAACATTTAAATAAAATAATCTAGGCTTATATACGTTTAAAACTTAGTCTCTTAAATATTTTTGTCATAAATTTTATTTTAAGTAGATAATTATTATGCACATACTTAAGATTATTATTAAAATTTACACAAACATAAAAATAATTGTTTTGAAAATATTTTTAACTAAAAAACTATTTTAATATCACAAATTCCGTTGTCATCACTGCAAGCTGTAGTAAGCACTACTACAATTTGGAAAACTTTCTCTTCTTAAAACAGGTACACATACTGATACATGTATATGTTCTATGTATAATGTTTACTTATACCAAGGAAACGGCAATGATCCTTTATATTTGTACATATGTATGTACGAGATTCTGGATAAGTGTGGTTAGCTGTATCTACGCAGACAGTAGTTTGTTTTTTTTTATTAATATTTTGCTAAAATTTTGCTTTAAAATTCAAACAAAGTTTAATTTCTGCCTCAGCAATAATGGCCGTAGACATTCTCTTGGCAAATATTTGCTAGTGAAGAAAGAAGTAAAAAAGCTAAATAATAAAACAAAAGACTCAAAAACATCAATATTTTGAAAGAAGAATTAATTGAAAGAATGCTGCTGGTTAGCATTTCGATAGTTTGGTGAGAAAGATGATCTTTATGTTTATAATAAAGGGTAAATGCTTTAAGAACGTTTTTTTCTCATATGTCTAGTTAGTAGTTTGTTGGGAATATTATGATGTTAGAATTATGTAGTTGCTGGTAAAAAAACAGAGTTGTAACCAAGTCTTTAAATAAGGTTTTGCTTTTAGTATTTTCTTTTTTAAATATAGATTCTAGTATTTTATTTTTTTTCTAAATATATCTTAAATTCTAAAAATTTAATATAACAATCCTCCTTTACTTCAACCCCTTTTATTTTTTTTTGTCTCTAACGCAGCCTACGGTTTAAAGTCATTTTCCTTTTTTGATTTTGAAAAATAGTAAAATGAAGTAACATTGTTACTTAAAATGTATAAGTACTGGCGTATCTACTGTGAACAGCTTTTACTTCAATGACTCACGTACACATTGAGCAAGTAGTATCAGACGTTTCTGTTTTTTTCCTGGTGTGTATTCAAGTGGTGCAAGCACTTTTGTGCCCCTTACATGACATGCAAATTAAGCGTAGGGAATTTAACTATTTCTTTTATAAACAATTGGTTACTTTGACTACCGCTACTACGACTACTAGTACTATAACCGATACTGCAGCAAATCTAGCAGCATCTCTTAGCAACTTAGCTAACACCATACTGAGGCTTATAAAAATTTACACTTTTGTGCAGTAGTTATGAACAAAGAGAAAAAATTATGTGTTTTTTTCTTAGTTTGACATTTGACATCTCTGCAGTGATATGACCAGGAAAGTTTGGTTGAAATAAAAAAAATTGCTTTTATATTTCAGCACGCCGCTTGGGATGCCTGTCAATTTTGGGTTTAAGCGTAAGAAAGATGTCTGTATATCTTCAAAACAACAGTAATGATTGAGTTTAAATATTCTTTGAGAATTATGGTCATATATATAGTTTAACATCATCGTTGTATTCTTTGGGAAGTAACGTATGAAATTATTATATTTTATTTTATTTAATGTTTTGATTACAAATGCACAATACGGTATGTATACGTAATATTACAGAATTATCATCAAGACAATTATTAAGTATACGTCCAGAATACATACATATATTCATGAAATGTTATAGCATACTTTTAGGATCACAATAAACTAAAATATTTTCCATATATCCTCAAAAGAAAAAAAGTCTAGTTTATAGTCTAGTCTATAGTCAAGTATATAGTCTAGTTTATAGTCTAGTCTATATTCTAGTCTACAGTCTTGTCTATAGTCTAGTCTACAGTATTGTCTATAGTCTAGTCTATAGTCTTATCTATAGTATAATCTATAGTATATCATATAGCCTAGCCTTTAGTCTAGCCTATAGTCTAGTCTATAGTCTAGTCAGATACGATTTGTATATTGATAGAGCCTTAAGATAAAAAAGATCTGTGATCTCTTCGATTTCCAATCGAAATAAAATTTTAATTTAATCCAAATTGAAACAATTTTCAAAATTTCCTTTTATATTTAAAAAAAAAATTGTATTACTTATTCCAATATGTCTGTCCCCTCTCCCAACTAGAGACAATTTAAAAAGGTAAGTTCTTTTCATTAAATGACCACAATCAATTGGCTATCAACATTCCATGTTCACACACATACAAGCTGCTAAAAGAAAACTTAAATAAAGAGACAATAAAAAATTTAAAAACACAAATAATACAATGTTCAAACTACAATAAAAACAATAATAGGTTTACAAAAACAATAAAAATGAGAGAAAATACTAAAAAAAAAACAAAGTAAAAGCGACAAAATCTTTAAAATTCAGCCAATTTTATTCAGTTTTACATACATATAGTTTTTGTTTGTGGAAAACACATAGATATCTACTCTTATACGTAGACAGACACATATACATATATGTAAGTAAACAACATAATAGAGCTCCTGTGCAATCATACACCAGTACAGGACAAGACAGGCCAGACCAGGCCATGACGGCCGTGTTACAAACGATGCATATTAATACATTTACAATTCACATAGAGGAATGTATAGAAGCAAGCAGGCGGACATTTAAGGGGCAACAAAAACAACAGTCAGACAAAGCAACAACACAGAAAAAATAAAAGAACAAAAAATAGAATTGAAAATGAATTCCACAAACTGAAACTGCAATGTAATCATATTTCATGCTACACTGCTGCAGTAGTCACAGAATTTTTGTACATGTACAACAACAAGAACACATACTGAAAAATCCTTTTTCCTCCTCCCCTCCAGAAAAAGGATTCATACAATAACAAGACAAGAATAAAACTAGAAAGAACATTTACAAATGTATTCCTTGTTTTAGGTTTTTCTGTTTTTTTTTACAAGATTTTCAACATTTTGGATTTTTTTGTTCTGGTTTTCAGAGATTTTAATAAAATCTTTTTGTGTAGGCGTGGTCAAACATGAAAACTGTAATACACTGGTTTTAAAAATTGAATGCATAATAGTCATTTTATATCCTGCCACTACCATCACCTATACACACACCACTACCTCCAGACTCATTCAATTACACACACACAGACAGTTAAACAGACATTGGCTTTAAAAAGAACACAACAATAACAATTATTAGAGTCATATTTTTTCATTTCAATTTTGTAAATTCTTTTTTTGTTAACTTCTGTAGCTGTTGTTTGTATTTTTGAATGTATACCGGAAGTCTAGTGCATAATCAAAATGCTAAACTACACGTATACTTTTACAAATATTCCTGCACTTTTAAGTAAATATACGAAATTTTCTCATTAAAGGTTAGAAAATATAGTAATATTAAGTAAGGATTTCTTTGATTTTATGGGGAATTTAAGAATGTTTAAATGAAAACTTAAAAAGTTGCTAGTAATTAGAGCCATTAGTAGAGTCTAAAGTTTAAGCAGTATTAAAGAGTTTTTAAAATGAGTTTTTCTTGCAAAGTAATGCAATATGAAATGGCTAGAAATCCTTACAACGTGAGTTTGGTGTTGAAAATATTATTTCAACATTTATGTATGTATAAAGAAGTAAAAGTGTATGAAAATACTCATCACCACTAAACTGAGGCAGGTTATATTAGTTTTGGCATTTTGATTGTAACTTATAGAAATATTCTGGAACCCTTTGACAATTTAACGTAACCTATATATTTAAAAATAACAATGCATTTTTTCAAATATACCAAAAAAGGCGAGATCATTATATGGTTTTGATATATGTATACAACAACATGCAATGACTTCTGTAGAAATTGTCAAGATCTATCTAGCATACTTCCTATGAAAACCTTTTTTATTTTATTATCAAAGTCTTTTAAACTTTGCTAGACTGTTGTATGAAAATGGTTTTCGTCATATCATTAAAATATTGTGAAGGAAAACCTTAAGAAATCTGGATTGAAATTGTAAGGCTTGCATAAATCTTCATCTAGATCCACTAAGGAGGGATTTTTGAATGTTTGTACATTTTGGGGTAAAAAAGGGAAAAAATGGTAAAGCTGGTTTTCTTAATTATCTCACCTAATATTAGTGATACAAGAGACATTTGAAATGTATCTGTATCTTCTCTTAAAATAAGCAGATGGGTGTCTGGTACTTTTTTGAAATTTGTACTTTTAAGGGGTGAAAATGTGTGACAAACGTGATTTTGGTACCTTTTTTGGCCCTTTATAACTTTTTAACTAATAAACAAAATAACATATTTGTAAATATTTTGAATATATCTCCCAAAATTAGGAGACACCTGTTTCGTACTTTTTTCAAAAATTCAGTCCTCTTTGGGTGTAAAAGGGAGAAAACTGTATTTTTGGTACTTTTTTTTAGCACATTAAGAAAACTTTTTCGATTTATTGAAGTATTCCTATTAAAATACGAACTAATCTGTAATATTTATTGAAACAAAATTTTTACTGTTTCATTGGGGAAAAGTACCAAAAATGGGAAAACGGGAAATTTAATTTTATTCCAACTCATTGAGCTCATTTTTATAAATTTGTGGTTTATTAACTCACACAAAATAAACTATGCCATATATTATTTTGGAATTCGAGTAAATTGTTTGGTACTTTTTGAAAGCACAATTTTTCTGGAACAAATGAATGCAGATTTGAATCGTTTGAGTTTTATCTGTGATATATAGATTTAAATACGGAACATTTTGTAAACTTAATTCTCAAAAAAGTATATTTCTATGCGAAAAGGGGAAAAATTGTACTACTTTTATTAGTATTTTCAACTAAGGTAGAATTTATTCCACTTTTGGTACTTTTTCTTTCTTTAAATGATACTCTGTATGTTCTATAATATGAATTAAAACACATGATTATTAAATATACACGGTCCTTATTGAATAAAATTGTTTAAGAGAGAACTTTTTAGTACTTTTTATCTCATAAATGGTACTTTTTGAATTTTCTAAAATATTCAACCTAGGAACATAAAGTTTAACATACATGGTCTTGACTGAATAATATTCTGTAAGTGGGAACTCCATTTCATTCTTCAAATGGTACCTTTTGGATTCATTATAATGGTTAACCGGAACACATGACACACTGTCTTTATTAAATGAGATTTTATTGAAAGAGATTTTTGTACATTTTTGTTTTTCCGATGGTACCTTGAACTTATACATATAAATTTAAATCGTAGGGACCTAAGTGAATAATAATCTACTGAAAGGGACTTTTGGTACTTTTTCATTCATCTAATTATATTTTTTGAATTGTATATAATATTGAACACAGAAACATAAAATTTTTTATTAAATGAGAATCTATAAGAGGTATTTTATAGTACTTTTTTTCAAATAGTACTTTCGAAATTTTCTGTAATGTGAAAGCTAAAAGAATGAAACTAAAAATACAAGCTTCTTCCTGAATGCGAATGTATTCACGAGATATTGAACGTAAAAAACTGAAACAGTAAAGAAATTTTGTAATCAATTTTAATTTTCTTTAAAAGTAAACAAAATTTTTTATGTATTTAATTTAAAAACTATTTTTTTAACTCAAAAAGCACTAATGAAAGATTTGGATTTACAATAATTCTGTGAAACTAGTTCTAAATATTCGATATCAAACTAAAGCCAAAACTAGCTACGAGAGACAAATTGCAAACCTATTTGTAGAAATAATACATTGCTTTTTCTTCAATGTAAATATTTTCTTATTTATTTTGTATTATAATTATTTAAAAACTTTTCTTTTAAACAAACACACAGAGTTGTTGGCTGCAACTATAATTCAATTTGCAACGAAGGAAAACCTTCTGCAAACTCCACCAAAAAAAAAAAAAAAAATAGACAAAATAATACTCCCAAATTAACAGACAACATGTATTTACTCCAGGTTTTTTTTTGTTGCCCGTCTCCAATTTCAAAGGCAATAATATAACCCGGCTATTGAGAAATATTTACTCGTCGTACATGTTCATGAACAATTTTATTTACTTCTATTTGACATTTTTGCTGTACTCTTGTCGTTTTGGGCTGGTATTATGTATTTATTTATTCTGTTAAGAAAATTTCTTTTTGGCAGTCTTTAACAACATCATGCACCAAAAATTTGTTGTACAAATATCTATTTTTTTCGTATTTGAATTTACTTTTGTTGTTGTTATGTGGTTGTACATGTATTTTTTTTTATTTCTTCTTCTACCAATGATCTTTTGTTGTTGCTGTATGTTGCTGTGATTGCAATTTTAAATGAAAGAACAACAAATACTAAATAAAAATTACATTCAGACAATCATAGACAAATGTGTACAGACATTTATATAGATAGACGACAGTGTTCATACTTTCATACATTTTACATGTGAGTACGTGTACGATGAATTTACGATAAAGATGCATGAACACAATTCATTCATTTATGCATGAATTCGTAGACACCCACCATTTTTCATTTTATGCTGCATGCAGTCAGTTGACTGCATGGGTGTACTAATGTCTGTGGTTATTTACGAGGGTCGTGGGAATCATAAATTAAGTGTTTATAGTTTTTTTTTTTTTTTAATAGTTATAGATTTTATAACCAAAGACTTTCTAAGTCGATATAGCGATGTTCACTCCTTCATATGTCTGTATATGACTAATATTTTGCTATCTACCTATGAATCTGTCTGTCCCTATACTATAGCATGCAATTCCATAGGATTTCATATGATCAGTTAGCTTAGTTTTGCATGTCGACCTACTGGAGGTGATCTTAAGTCTTCAAATTAGTTAGAAGAGAAATTAAAATATAGTGCAATTTTCATCTGTTGACTCTCGCATGTAACTATATAAATATTTATTTTTATTGATGTGTGTGCATGTTTATAAATTTTCTGACCATACACCGAAGTGTATTCAGTTTGTCAGTATTAATTTTTGTTTATTTATTCACTTCCCCCCAAAAATATACATATTTTCTATTTTCACTGAATGTTTTCTTTTGTCAATTTATTTTTGTGGCAAAACAATAGTTGAGTTAGTCGAAGTTTTATTTATATTAACTAGCAAATATATTTTGTCATTATTATTATAATAATTTTACACTTGTTTTATATTTTTGTTGCCAAATCAACCAGCAACTCTTAAACAATACATGTAGTATATATGAAATAGTTGAAGTGTTAAAATTTAACACTTTAAATTTATAACTATTTTGGCATGTACCACAAAACCAACTGGAAAAAAAAAAAATAGTTCAATTTTGAAATTATCAAATCATAACTGCATTAAAATCCCATGTACATTTGCCTACTTGTATTAAGGACCTACATACATATGTTTGTTGTTTATTAGGTGATGTAGTATTTAGTTTTTATATTACACTAGTATTAAATTTTCTGGGAAAAACGGGGTAAAAACTATCTAAACATTGCTGATTTTGTAATTTTAGATTATCAGAATATGCATTAATTTCTCTCTTCAGAATCATGTTATTTTACCGATATTAGGTCACTAACTGATTAAGTCAATGGACTAGACTATAGTTTATTTTGAACTATAAGTTCGTATATAGTTTTTATCTAGTTTATAGTTTAATCTATGGTATATTAACTATATTAACTAGTCTATAGACTGAACTATAGTTTAGTCGATAGTGTGGACTATAGTCTGATCTATTGACTATACTATGGTCAAGTCTATAGGCTGGACATATGTAGTCTAGTTTATAGGCTGGACATATGTAATCTAGTCTATAGGCTGGACTATAGTCTAGTCTATACGTTGGACTATAGTCTAGTCTATAGGCTGGACTATAGTCTAGTTTATAGGCTAGACTATAGTCTATTCACGTCCATAGGCTGGGCTATAATTTAGTCTGTAGTCTGTTCTACAGTTTGGAATGTAATGTGCACTACAGTTAGTCAATAGTGTGAACTATAGTGTATCTATAGTGTGAGCTATAGTCTATCTAGTCTATAGGCTTGAATTTAGCCTAGTCTATTGGCTGGACTATAGCCTAGTCTATAGGCTGGACTATAGCCTAGTCTAAAGGCTGGACTACAGTTTAGTCTAGTCTATAGGCTGGGCTATAATTTAGTCTGTTGTCTTTTCTATAGTCTAGAATGTAGTGTGCACTACTGTCTAGTCTTAAACTGTAGTTAGTCGAGAGTGTGATCTATAGTATATCCTATAGTCTGTATATATCCTATAGTCTGTATATTTAGGTTGATAGGCTGTACTATAAACTGCTCTATAGTCTCGACTACAGTCTACTCTATATTCTACAGTAAATTCTGTTGTGGACTATATTCTAGTCCATAATCTGAAATATGGTCTTGTCTATAGATTGCACTATTGTTTGGACAAGAGCAATATTATGGACTGCTATATAGTTGGCACTATAGTTTGAACTAGACAATAATCTGGACTCTGGATAGACTGGCTTAAGGTCTAGTCATTAATCAAGTAATATTAAAATTCATCGTAATAAAATTTAAATCTTTAAAAATTTAAATCTTAAAATTTAATCTTTAAATCAATTAAAGATTCAAATTTTTAGATTTTTTTTCTGCATCAGTCTAATAAGTATATAATTGCATTGATTCATATGTAAAATTATTGTTTTCATATTTTTATTTGGCGTATTACTGTTTATTTGGTTTTTGTTATATATTGTTCGGTAGCTATTTCATGTTTGATAGACTGAATCATAGAATCTAAATTATTGATGACAAAAAATGTGGTTTACTACTCTAAAATAAACTGAGGGAAAATTTTAATTTTGTATTTATTTTTCTTTAATAATCAAAATTATAAACAAAAAATGTTTATTGCTTTTATTTAATTAAAATTTATTTAGCATAATTACCTACATATATTATAATTTGTTGTAAATATTAAAGAGATGATTTATATATAAATATGAACACTAACCTCACAGTAGATCATACTGTATGTCGTCTTCTGTTGTAACAGTTCGACGGTGGCCGATAGTTCTTTCCTGGGGAAAAAACTATCGGTTGAAACAGTTGTCGCTGGGTTGACAATCTTTGGCCGAGTATGACTCGCGTCGTTCCGGAGCGAAGATCCAATTGTCGTCTCCTGTTAGTTGTATTGGTGTTGCTGGCAATTCAATTATATTCGATAGTCCTTGTTGCTGCATGAACTAGCATGTTAATATTTAGGGGGGAAAACAGAGGAACTTTAAACAATAGGCTTGGTAGCTTTCGCATAAAATATATAAATTCAATATGTACTAAATAAATTTTTATAACTTTTCATTTATAGGACATGATATTTTAATATAATTTCAGATAAAGATAAAAATAAAGTTGACTCAAGTCTCCTTACTATACTTCTAAAATTCTTCTCAATAGGTTAATATATAGTCGAGTATAATTTTTACATTTTCGTATTTTTTATACCCTACACCACTTTAGTGGGGAGGGTATATTGGATTTGTGCTGATGTTTGTAACATACAAAAATATTCGTCCTAGACCCACCTTAAAGTATACCAATCGGTTTAGAATCGTTTTCTGAGTCGATTAAGCTATGTCCGTCCGTCCGTCTGGCTGGCTGGCTGGCTGTCCATGTAAACCTTGTGCGCAAGGTACAGGTCGCAATTTTCAAGATAATTGGATGAAATTTGGGACGCACGTTTTATTTGACCTAAGGACGAAGCATATTGAAAATGGTTAAAATCGGTCCATTATTTCACCTAGCCCCCATATAACAGAACCCCCCGAAAAGGGCTTCTGAGCTCATAATTATGTTAAATATACAGATATATCGATTAAATACTGCACAACTAAGTTTTATAGAAGTCTTGATGACCCTGCCAAATTTCATAAAGATCGGGCCCCATTTGATCCTAGCTCCCATACAAAGTCCCCTTCAGAAAATTACTTGAATGTCCCAAATTAACTTATAAACACAAATATCGCGATGAAATTCAGCGCAATAAAATATTATATAAATATAAATATATTCACAAAATTTTATCGGGCTTGGTCCATATTTGCCCCTAGCCTCCATATAAAGCCTCTTTCAAAAATTAGTTTTTCATCCATAAATTGCTTAAATGTATCGGAACAAGGGAATATTGAAGATAAATGCGATATTATGAAAAATAAATCACATTTAATATTCATAACTGGTGTAGGGTGTCATATGGTCGGCCACGCCCGACTATACTTTCTTACTTGTTATTAATAAACACATAAGCTTTAGAAATTCCATAAAATTCCCACGGTTTTTTTTCATATTTCTATAATGGTATTCATATATTTGGAATTTCAATACATTTTGAAGATTCTAATCTTATCAAATCCTCTTTAAATATAACCGATTGAAGCTTAAACCAAAACCTTAAAGAAAAATCCTAAAAATTTCACTTCTTTTAGTTATGTCAAGCAGCTGCAAGAGAACTAAAAAGGAAAGAAGCAAAAAAAAAAATGAACAAAATACTTTTTCAATTTAAAATATGTATTGTTGATGTGATGTTTCGTTATTGTTGTACGTTTTCTTAATGTTGTTGTTTTCATACATAAACTAGTATGAATGTTTGCATGTATGTAAGTATAAGGATATGTATGCAATGTTTGAATGAACAATTTTCACTAAAATACACTTGTCGCTGCCTCTTGCAATAACGCATCATATCAACAGCATGTTTTGTACGTTGTGGCATTATTTGCGTAGAAATTGTGATTGTGATATGCGAATAAAAGTGGATTATAATGCCACTAGTAGTATGTACGAAATACTCGTACATACAAACATACATTCATGCAACACAAACATACAACATACAATTTCAATCAGATAGAAAATGCAAAAAAGAGAAGTTCCTTGTATACACACATATTTAACATTGTACATGCGGCAAAATAAACACATTCACATGCATGTTGCGCACGCAAAAATCATACAATACATACACACACGCGTACACTTTATGAAAATGCATAAATGCTCACTTGCCATGCAACATAACTCATGATATTATATAGTGCATGTATGCATAAACTACACACAAATATACACATGTATGTGTTTGCACTAGGGATGACTGGGAAGTGCTTTAGAGAAATATCTAATGTGGTTTGAGAATTATTGATCATTTCTGCTAAAACCAAAACTTATCGTGAATTTTTCATAAAAAAAATTGGAAAATTTTCTATGAAAAGAAAACTTATCGAAAATTTTCTATAAAAGGAAAGTTTCCTATAAAAAGAAAATTAATGGAAAATTTCCTATAAAAAGAAAATTTATGGAAAATTTCCTATAAAAAGAAAATTTATGGAAAATTTCCTATAAAAAGAAAATTTTCTAAAAAAAGAAAATTTATAGAAACTATTCTAAAAAAAAATTATCGAAATTTTCCTTTAACAAGAAAATTTATCGAAATTTTCCTTTAAAAAGAAATTTATAGAAATTTTCATTTAAAAAGAAAATTTATAGAAATTTCCCTTTAAAAAGAAAATTTATAGAAATTTTCCTTTAAAAAGAAAATTTATAGAAATTTTCCTTTAAAAAGAAAATTTATAGAAATTTTCCTTTAAAAAGAAAATTTATGGAAATTTTTCTTTAAAAAGAAAATTTATCGAAAATTTCCTATAAAATACAAAAAAATTTTCCTTTAAAAAGAAGTTTATAGAAATTTTCATTTCAAAAGAAAATTTATAGAAATTTTCCTTTAAAAAGAAAATTTATAGAAATTTTCCTTTAAAAAGAAAATTTATAGAAATTTTCCTTTAAAAAAAAATTTATGGACATTTTCCTTTAAAAAGAAAATTTATGGAAATTTTCCTTTAAGAAGAAAATTTATAGAAATTTTGCTATAAAAACAAAATTTATCGAAAATTTGCTATAAAAATAAAATTTATCGAAAATTTCCTATAAAAACAAAATTTATCGAAAATTTCCTATAAAAACAAAATTTATAGAAAATTTCCTATAAAATGAAAATTTATCGAAAATTTCCTATAAAATGAAAATTTATCAAATTTTCCTATAAAAAGAAAATTTATCAAATTTTCCTATTAAAAGAAAATTTATCGAAAATTTCCTGAAAAAAGAAAATTTTTAGAAAGTTTTCTATAAAATGAAAATTTATGGAAAAATTCCTATAAAAATTATTTTTATTTATTTTATTCTTGTAAAATTGAAACAACTTTTCAGACTGATTTTCTACATGTTCCATGTTTGTTTATATAGTTGTATATATAATTGTAAGCAAGTCAAGCCATCATCCAGCTAAAGTTATCCATAAAGCAGAATTCAGACATACACACACATACAATACATATATAAGTATAAGTATTTTACAACATAAATGTTTCTGTGTATGTCTCTGTGTGCATTTATGTTTGCATTTTATGATAAAACTCTCTTTGCAAATATTCTTACAACTAGTAAATGTTGATGTTTGTATGTTTATACATATGTATGGCTTTGTAGGATTTCATGTTCGTTTGTATCTGTGTATTGTGCTGCGTCTATGTACTGAGGGATGATGTTATTGTCATATGTCAGGATGTTACTGTGTCAGTAGAGTGTATTTAAACAAATTATTTATGTAAATATCTACATATACATTTTAAAATATGCAATATTTTTTCGTACATCAAAAATATGCATAGTAGTTGAGGCAAATCTTAGATCTAAGAAATGGAATTTGTTTTTCATTTTTTTGAGTGTGTTAAGGAAAATGCTGGCAAAAAAAAAGAAAGTAAGCTTAACAGCTTTTAGTTAAAATAATATTTTAATGTGAGAATAGCATTAGTTGAATGTGTTGCAAAGAAATTGCATAAGTATTACAATTATAATTGCAACATTAGGTTGTAAGAGAAAAGTTGTTTTAATATATAAGTGAAAAGAGTTTCATGTTATTTTAATTTTTATAAAATGTGGGTTAGATAAGTAAAAATTACTTTTTAAATTGTTTATGAAGTAATCTAATGCTTTATGAAAATGAAGTGTAATATTTGAGTAATGTTACTTGTCAAAATTTGTATGATTTTAGGTTCAAAAATACTTGTGAAACAAACAAAATATTTTAAAAATCCATTAAAATACGAAAACTACGTAAAAGAAAAATTTATTGAAAGTTTTCTATAAAAAGAAAATTTACTGAAAATTTCTAATTTGTCAAAAATTTTCTTTAGAAGAAAAATATTTTGAAAATTTTCAATAGAAGAAACATTTATCAAAAATTTTTTATAAAAAAAAAAATTATCGAAACTTTTTTATAGAAGGAAAATTTTTAAAATTTTTCTTTAAACGGAAAATTTTTAAAATTTGTTTATAAAACAAAATATTTCAATTGGTTTTATAAAAGGAAAAATTTATGGAAAACTTTGTACAATAAGAATGAATTTTTTGAATATTTTCTATAAAAACAAAATTTTGAAAAATTTTCTATAAATGGAAAATTTTTGAAAATTTTCTATAAATGGAAAATTTACCGAAAATATTCTATAGAAGGAAAATTTTCTGTAAAAAAATTAAATGGAAAATTGTCTATAATAATTGAATTTATCGAAAATCTTAAGAAATATTAGTTTAAATCTAAAAAATTTTATATAAAAAATTTCTATAAAACGATTTTTTTACAAAAATAATATTTACCATAAATTTTCTATTTATTATTTTCTACAAAAAGAAAAATTTATTGAATATTTTCCACAAAAGGAAAATTTTGAAAATTTTTATATAAATGCAAAATTTATCTAAAATATTCTACGAATGGAAAATTTCCTATAAAAATAAAATTTATGGAAAATTGTCTACAATAACTAAATATATGGAAAATTTATATCAAATTTATTAAAGTTTTATATAAAAAATTTTCTATTAAACGACTTTTTTACAAAAACAATTTGCTATTAATCATGAATTTATTAAATATTTCTATTAAACAAATTTACTAATTTTATTTTACGGTTCATGATTCAATTACTTTTTTGCTTAAAATATTGAAAATCTAATAATACATTTTAATTTAAAACAAATTTTCACTAGGTGACTGCAACTTTTTCATCTGTGTTTAAAAAAAAATTCTAATTAAACAATTTCTTTGTTTGTTTAAATTAAAATATTTGCCAAAACATTTAGAATTTCATTTTGAAACCTCAGCTGTGCAAAACTTTTCTATTCGGACACTCTCCTATGCACACACACACACATTCAACAAGCGGAAGTAGGCTAAACAGACTTTGTTAGTTGAAACATAGTTTTTGTTTGGTTTCATTAAAAAAAAAAAAAAACAAAAACAACAACAGAGCTAAATATATCACAAGCAAACATGCTGAGTTTTTATATTTAACAACATGTATTATAATAATAACAAAAATATATTTAACCCTTAAAGGCATAAAATAACACAAATTAATTAATATGAATATTAAATAAAAATGCACAAGGTACACTAGACGTATGATTAATAAATAATTCAAAGATAAATAAATATTAAGTATACGTATGGGGGTGAATATTGTAACGAATAATGTGATGTTTGAATTAAAACAACTAAAATGACCCTTATTACAGATTAATGGTTTCAACTCCATATGCCATAAACAAGACTATAGCGCAGAAAAAAGACTATCTAAAGACCCAAAAAAACGAAAACAAAAATTTTAATTTTTTTTGTGTTTCTTTTTTAGTTTTTATTTATATATTTTTTGCGAACTTTTGCTGCTCTAATGCCTTCTTTACACAGTTAGCCTAAATCTTTTGGGTCACAACTAATTGTTTGACCTTTTTTTTTTTGCTTATTCTGTCTTTTCTTTTGTCTTCCCAACTTCTTTTTCCTTATTATTGTGTTAATATAAGGATGTTGTTTTTGTCGTTACTATTGTTGTTCTTGTTGAAAATGATGCAAAATGAGTTTAAACAAAACAATGACATAAATACATATACATATGTAAAGTATTTTCTGGAGATAGTAATAGAAAATAGAAAACATAATGCACGTTTTATAAATGACTGCAATTACAACAGCATTGATGTCATATTCATAGTGCATCAAATGCATTTAATGCAACCATAACAACTTCATTAGACTTTTTATGTATGTAGAAACATATAAATAGTGTGCACCGTTTGTATGCATATGACACGTAAACTTTTTAGTTCTATCGGTTGGGTCAATTTCAAAGTTTTGTGTTATATCCTATTCCTAAAATGAAATTTGCAACGAACAGAGATATTTATGATAAAACTACCAGCAAAAATAAACATATTAATCGCTTCTGGGTTTTGGAAAATTTGATGTACTGGATTAACTGTGCTGAACCCGTCCAAAATCGTTTCACTATTTTGTCTAGCTCTCTATACAAATGTCCAAATGTCTATTCGAAATAAACAAAAAAAAACTGCTCACTTCTACATATTCGTGTTATTGGTAATAAAAAAACAGCAAATGTTTTGAAGTTTACTTTTAAAAAGGAAAATGAAAACTAACAATACTGCATAATTAATTTGCTTTTCTAATACAGCTGCAGTTTTAATTTGCGAATATCTAAGCCCATATTTGATGGCATTTTTAGCACGGATTTCAAGACGAACGAGCAGGCATGCAGTAATTTTCTATTCTTACGTTTAGTTTGTGGCAGTTAGTGCATCTGTCAGTGTTGTGGTTGCTATGGGCAAAAACAATGCAAATATATGCAACAGATTTCGAAAATAAAAACAAATAAGAAACATGTAAGAGTGCTATATTCGTCTATACCGAATCTAATATACCCACCATCAAACCGTATGCCGTAAAAGGAATGCTATCCTTTAAACATCAGCATGATATTACTCATCAAATTCGCTGATAGGACCTTATATGAGAGGTTGGGTGAATTATTGATAGTTTTTATAAAATTGTTCATAATTTTTTAGACCGATTTTGGTTCATATAAAACATGCTTACATTGAATATCAGTTCCCACTTTCCGGTAGGAAGAATTACGTTCCTATATATAAGTTTCTTAACTTTTGGCTCGTAAGAAACTTACTTATGTCAAATTTCATCTCTACACTCGTACTTGTAAGCCAGTAATGAGCGTTAAAGTATTTATCTGGAGGGGACTTTATATGGGGCTGGGGTCAATTATGGATTGATCTACATAAAATTTGCTAGAAAGGATTTTGCTCGTAAGATACTTACTTAAGTCCAATTTCATTGCTTTTTTTTTTTTAAGCAATGAGCGTTAAAGTCGTTTTTTGAAGGGGACCTTATATGGGGGGTAGAGTCAATTATGGACCGATCCACATAAAATTTGGTAGGGAGATTTTGGATCATGTCGAATTTCATCGCTATAATCGTACTCTTAAAACAGATATGCCCGTTAAAGTTGTTTTTCGGGGGTCCACTTGTATGGGAGCTATCCGAAAACGTGGGCCGATATTGCCCATTTTCAATTTCAAGCAAACCTTATCTATAGAGAACATTTGTGGAAAATGTTCTCTACCTCATTCCGTTCGGACTCTATCGTGCTTTCAGCACACACACAGACAGACAGACAGACAGACGGACGGACATGACTAGATCGTCTTAGAATTTAATAAGGACCCGGAATATATATACTTTTATGAATCTATGACCAATATTTCGATGTGTTACAAACGGAATGACAAAATCAATATACTCCCATCTTTTTTGATGGTGGGTATAAAAATAGGGGAGCATATCCGAATAAATATTTTCAAAGAAATTTTAAGTTTCTAAAAAAATATCAATCAATTTTCTTTTTCTAGAAAATTTCCGATAAATTTTCTTTTTATATATATAGAAATTTTTGATAAATTGTCTTATTTAGAATTTTTTCAAATAAATTTTCTTTTTCTAGAAATTTTTCAATAATTTGTCTTTTTATAAATTTTTCAATAAATTTACTTTTTCTAGAAAAATTTCAATAAATTTACTTTTTTTTTAGAAAAAATTCAATAAACTTAGT
The DNA here is from genome assembly GCF_015586225.1 of Lucilia sericata. NCBI lineage: Eukaryota > Metazoa > Arthropoda > Insecta > Diptera > Calliphoridae > Lucilia > Lucilia sericata. Next base: position 249,955 of record NW_023994351.1, on the reverse strand, counting down.
TTTTCTAGAAAATTTTCAATAAATTTTCTTTTTTTTTAGAAAATTTTCAATAAATTTTCTTTTTTTAGAAAATTTTCAATAAATTTCTCTTTATAGCAATTTTTTCGATATGTTTTCTCGACAATTTTTTTTTTTTTTTTTTAATTTTAGATATATTTTTAAAAAATTTCCATAATTTTCTTTTTATAAATATGTTTCGAAAAATTATAATTTTACGGAACCTTTTTCATAAATTTAGTTCTTGAATATTCGTAAAAATTTATTTTTATGATAAATTTTCTCTTTATAGAAAATTGTTTGTTTCTTTAAAATATTGATAAAAGTTCTTTTTACAGAAAAATTGTAGATTTCTTTAAAAAAAACTTCATTTGTTTTTTGATCTGGTTCCTAATGTTCTTACCAAAAAATTTCGGCCTAGCCCGATAATTGATTGAGTGTTCTATCCGAATGTGGAATTATAGAGAATGTGTAGTGTTATGTCAATTAAAATAGTAGAAAGTAGAAAAAGAAATTTTTTGGTTTGAAAACTTAAATATTTAAGCGTTTCGTCAGGTTTCTTTCTTTTGTCTGTCTCCTCATACTTACATACTACATATGTATGTATGTGTTGCTTATAAATTCATTTGCATACTCAAACATATTTAAGCATACAAAGACATACTTTTTCGCAAATCATAGGAATACATGTATGAATGTATATGTATGGGAGTCTGTATTTATTATAAAATTTAGTTTGTCCAACTTTGTGTTTGTGGCTTTTAGCCGCAAACTATTTTTATACATACTCTCTACAACAATGTTTGCATATTTATGTATATGTTTGTGTCTTTTTGAGAGTGTGTATGTATGTGTGCGTGTGTATGATCTAAAGAATATGTGGAACTTTAACTACCCTTATGTAACCCTTGGCATACAATGCTCATACATTTGCAACATAGCGACACATAACCCAACAGTTTGAGATGAATAAGAATAATCTTCATACTGGTTCTAGAAATAATTCAATTGACTCTTCAGGGACATTAACAACTCTTCCCGGTAAGTATCTTTTGAGTATTAAATGATTCAAAATCAAGAATAAATCGTATAGATATTGATAATATATTATCTTAGGAGCAAATATTAACTCCTCGCCAAGCTGTCGGGAAACTCTCCATTTTTTTCTAACTACAGACACACACATACAAACATATTAGCTCTACTGTCATACATTAGAAGTAGATAAGCATTGTTTAGTTTCAACATTTATGTGTTGACATTAACGCGAGTTTATGCGTGTCAAGTATACTTAATTTACTAAATTATATGTTTCTGTACATACATACATGTATGTACTTATCCATGTATGTATTAAATATATTTATGTTGCTGCAGAGTTGTATGGTGTTGTAAAATTCTGTTTTGATGTGTGTTGAGTGTTGTTGTGTTTTGGAATTTTGTCTTGTCTTCTTATAAATTGCAATATTTTAATTGGTATTAATCAAAATATGTTTAAATATTATATCCTTATTTAATGCAAGTCATTAAATTAATTAATAATGGAGGAATTTAATAACTTGAGGAGTATTATCGACCGCTTAGCAGTAAATGGTAGAATCAATGTTGGAATTAATTGGATGAAAAGACATCTTAAGATATTAAACATTAAATAACTATATTAATTAATACTTCTAAAATTTATAGAGATGGCAATAATATTTTACTAATATAAACATCTAGAAATATTAGTCTTATAACCGCTTTAATCGACTTGAAATCAATTTCTGGGTAGGTTAAACCATGTCCGTCCATCCGCGTCTTCATAACAAGTTTATATTTGTAATAAACATTGTAAATTGAAAGTACATACAAATTGTATTCATATAGGGCAACATATGGTCGACCATAGTCGACTTTAGTTTCTTACTTGGTTTTTAAGTTGCACTGGTTTATTATATAGACATCTTAATATTTTGGTTGCTTGATATTTAAAAACTCAGTTTTTAATCATCGAAAAGTGTATATCTTCCAATACAATTCTCTAAATATTTGCAAATAATCTTAAAACTATTTACAACCTCTTCCTCCCTCTTTAATTTAAACTCTTCCTTCCCTTGATGTTGACCTTTGAAAAACTGCAAACTATTCAAAAATAATGCAAACTATTTAGTTTATTTAAAATTTTCTTAATTATCAACAATCTACTAGTTATTGCTCGCATACCGTTAACTAATTAAATTTTTCTTATAAAATTACAAAAAAAAAAATCTCATTATAATTTTGGCTCCTTATTTGGCATAATTTACAAAAAAATCCAAAAACCCCTTTCAATGTTTGCGATAGTAAAAATTTCACTGATGGAGTTAACAAACATAAAGGCGATGAAAAATCAACCCAACCACTGATACCATCACCACAAAATCTGAGCAAGAAATGTCAAATGCTACACTCAACTTTCCACTACTACTACAACCACTAACACTGCTACAACTACCGGCAGATGTTTTTAATTCAATTATGCAAATTAACAGTTATAGTTGTAACTGACAGACAGACAAATAAACATGCCAACACAAGTGCCCGTAAACCGTTAAAAAGGAGGTGAAAAAAATATATTGAAAAAAGTAGAAGAAGAAGAAAAATTTATATTGAAATTGAAAAAAAAAGTTGTAGTTAAAGTGTGGGAGAGGAGGAGAAGTTGTACACCAACGTTTGCATTCATACAACATTTAATTTAATTTGCCAAGCAAACATTTTGAAATGATTATGCATCAAGTGCAAACAAACTAAAAGACAGACAGACATTGAGGTTGGACAGTGAAATGAAACCAAATACATTAGCACACCCCCATAATTGAGCAGACAATGGTTTGATTAGGATTGCCCTTAATAAACTGATTTAATCGGGATTTTAGTAACTAATGTTAAATATTAGTGCAGTAAGATAGAGAAAATCTGGAAATATGTACATTGACAATTTATAGGTTATCCAATTTGAACGAAATTTTTTCACCACTTACAAAAATTGAAGATGTTATAGTTAGTTATGTATGTCCGATTGTCTTTTAAAGACACGTCTTGGAGTGAAGTATTCCACAAATATTTCCTGTTAAAAAACTAACTTAAATGCATCTAAAATTATTACATATTTCCAGGACAGGTCTAGTGCTCGTACCTCTTTCTTACAGTTTTCAATACCATTACCACGTTAAAAATTACAAATACCTTCAAAATTTATTGTTGATTTCAGCGATGTTTACTTATTTTAGTTATGCAACCATTAAAGAGTTGAATGGTAAATATCATAATGATGATATTGACAATAATGAAGCTGCTGACAATGACAAAATTCCTGTCGTTGTGACCGACAAGTGGGTATAAAGATTTATTTTTTCCTTTATCTGATTGTGATTTAATGAACATAATTAACGTTGCAATTTATGGGACAGTGACTGTTTTTGGTTACTCTAAAATGGATATACATTTTAAGGCAAATTATTCATAACTATTAATTATATAATTTTAAGGTATATTTTGATAAGAAAATTGATTTAGGATTACATAGTCCTTAAGTGAAATTTTATGAGATTTATATTTCTTAACTATAGCAGAGTTATCAATAGTTATGACTAAAGAGTCTATAGTCTTAACTATTTATCAGTCTATAGACTTGCCTATAGATTATTCCACAGTCTCGACTATAGATTAGTTATTAGGCCTGACTAGAGAACGGTCCATAGTTTTATATATAAATCAGTCTATAGTTTTGTCTGAAAATCACTCTAAATTCTTGACTATATCCCAATCTATAATTTTGACAATAGTCTATAGTTTTGATAATAAAGTAGACTATAGTATAGACTGATGTTTAAGCAAGACTATAGACTGATTTATAGACAAAAATAAATGCTGATCTATAGTCAAAACTCTGCACCCAATACTATTTACTCCACTTTGCAGGACTTTATCTCAAAAGTTAGACATGGCTATAATATTTTTCCTAGTCGATCTTAACCTAATATCCCAATATAGTTTTTCACTGCACTGGTTAAAAACCCACAATTTCTTTATTTGTATTTTTTATACATACTCAATATAGTTGATTTTGAATCCTTATTTAAATGAACATTAAATTCTGTGGTGGCCAGGGGCAAATTAAAGTTTTGCGGTTGTCATTGTAGTCATTAAAATATAGAGAAAAAACACGCTTGATTGAGTTTCCTGTGGCAGCGTTAATGGTAACTTATACCTTGCCACCTCGTACTATTTTCTCTCTGTACTCTATTTATAACTGAGATTTACAAACTTGAATACACACATACATATATATTCTATAAATATGTATTTGTGTGTGTATGTGAAATAAAAAATGAGGAAGAGACAAAACATAGAGATAACAATGGTTGAACGGAAATTAAAGCATTAATCTAAAAATACCAGCTATAATGTTTTGATTTACTTTTTTTCTAATGACCATAATTGTTAAGGATTTAAAATGTACACAGGCATCAATACATTATTCCATAGATATAAATATAACAATACTTTCTCTTAAATACCTGATGAGATGATACAAATTGGAGGAACTCTTTTTAGAACAGTGGATTTGTTGTATCTTCCAAGTTTTCAATGTTCAAACTCACCATTTCTTAAATTTTAGACAGATCAAACATTAAATAAATACCCACATTATCACTTCCTTAATTTTGTCCCACATGCACACAAAAACTCCAATACTTTCGTAGTAGATTTTCTCTTGTCTATTTTCCGTGACATTTTGATTAAATTAAAAGTTTCCCGTTGTGTGTTCAGTCATCCCCTGCTGCCAATGATTTGCTAAAGCATCAATAAATTTCACCTGTAGACTTGCTTCCTCCTTTTTTACGCCTCTTCTTATCTTCTATCTATTCCTCACTATTATCTTTTATACTTACAAGTCCTTCATTATTTGTCATTGATGTTGTTGGCTGATGAAGTTGGTTGTATGTATTTTAAAAGTGTTGAAGTGTATTATAATCTTTGTTTGACCGAGAGTGTGTCGGAATCAGTGCAAAGTGTTTGAGTTAGCTGCCATCTAAACATCATTAACTTGAGCTGATTTAATTTCATCCTTTTATCACTTTCATTATTAATACAATACTTTCACTTGGTTTATTTTTAATCAACTGCTGCTTCTTCGTGGTCTGCTTCCTGGTGGATAATGTTGGGGTGAGGGTGTAGGGGGGATAGGGGGGGGGGCGGGGAGAGGAGGCGAGGAAGAGAGAGGAAGGGGGGGAAGGGAGGGGGCGGGGAGGGCGAAGGACAAGGGGAGAAAACGAAACGAACGAACGAACGAACGAACGAAAACGAACGAAACGAACGAACGAACGAACGAACGAACGAAGAACGAACGAACGAACGAACGAAACGAACGAACGAACGAACGAACGAACGAACGAACTAAACGAACGAACGAACGAACGAACGAACGAACGAACGAACGAACTAACGAACTAACGAATAACGAACGAACGAACGAACGAACGAACTAACGAACTAACGAACGAACTAACGAACTAACGAAACGAACGAACGAACGAACTAACGAACTAACTAACTAACTAACTAACTACTACGAACTAACTAACTAACTAACTAACTAACTAACTAACTAACTAACTAACTAACTAACTAACTAACTAACTAACTAACTAACTAACTAACTAACTAACTAACTAACTAACTAACTAACTAACTAACTAACTAACTAACTAACTAACTAACTAACTAACTAACTAACTAACTCTTTATAACGAAAATGAGACTGAACACGGATTTTCATTTCTTGATCACAAGCAAATCTCTTTATGAAATTTCTCAAGGATTGGCCAATGGCCATAGGACATTGCTGGTATTAGCTACCATATGGTTCCATCATGCTATGATATGCTCGGCTATACTATCCTACTTTTTTCATATAAATTTAAATATTTATACAATTTTAAAATAAATATCTCCATTGAAATATCGCGTATTTATGCGTATTTCTCTGAATTACAAAATATCATTTAATTTATTTTTAATTATAAAAATTTTATATTAAAAATTGAATTCTTTATATAATTTCATGCAAGCCGATTATTATTATCATCATCATCTTTTAACCACATTTTACTCCAAAAAGTATAAAACAATATGCTCTATGTAACTGTATGTATTCAAGCATTTATAAAGTGTTTTACTTATTAACATTTTCTTTTCATTACGTTAACTACGTTCTTTGATCAAATTGATTATATTATGATAAGACGCAAAGTTTAAAAAAAATCTTAATTTATTGTTTCTCTTTTGCAAATGTGCAATATATGTATGTGTGGCAAGTTAATGGTAAAAATATGAAAAAAAAGAAAATCCAACAAAAATCTGTGCAGACAAAACAGGCGAAAAATAAATCGACAGATTAATTCACTTGCATGATAAGATTTTCATTTTCATTAATTTTCTCGTTAGTGTGATTGTTTCAAGGCACTTGCACTGCTGTCAATGGAAAATAAATAAAATGCAACAAAAGGAAAAATATCACTTGTAATATTAAATAAGTATAATAATAACAACTTTTTTAAAAGGTTGTCTGTCAGTTATATGAAAATTCAATATCTGTCTGTTTGTTTGAATATTGGCTAATGTGATTGTACATACATACACAAGACAGCGATTTGGCAAGGAGTAAATGTATCCATTTTCAGGAAATATTTTTCTTATAATATAACTACTTTTGTTAATGGAATTTATATATTTTAGTTTATAAGTTTTGTCTCTATATAATGTTGAGCTAAACATAGTGCGGATTTTCAAAGTGAATAAATTGTTCCTGAATTCTACTCTGTTCTTAATCATTTTTGTTTATTTGACCTACCAAAGTTACCAGATCGTATAAAAAGTTCGAAATAGACATTCAGAACTGCAGTGTTATACACACATACACTTTTTCACATGCAAAACTTATTTATTTACATGCATTTATTATGCTCAATTTGTAATTTCCATCAATTTTCTTTATATAGAAGAGAGTGAAAAAAAAAAAAAAATAAATAACATAAAATTGCAGTCTCTTTTCTTGTTCGTCTTTTGTTTTGCAACATATTTTTTAAACACAAAAATAAAATAAATTCGACAAACAGCAGGATAAAAATTTTGTGAAAATGAAAACAAATAAAAAAAGGTTATGAAACAAAATTTCGGTCGCTTGCCAGGGGGTCTCTTGGCAATCAGAATGTAGATGAATAAATACAAAAATTATAGGTTTTCTTGTTTTTTGTTAAAATTTACTTGTTAAAGGGTACAGTGGTATTTGTGGTCATATAAAGCTGTTTTCTTTAAATCATTATATCTAAAGGTTTTTTATATCCCATACTATTATGCTTTCAACCGATATACAGTCGGAGGAATGAAGTTATATCGGTTCTGAAATATATGAATATGATCAATATTTTGAGGTTTGGTAAATAAAATCAAACCACCTTTTTTTAACAAACATCCAAAGCGACTTAAATCGTAAAACATTATTCTAACCACAGTTCCACTATTTATAACCTATTCAAATTATAGTATTTTGTTATTTTACTATATTACTTCTCAGTTCAAACTGCGACTGTTACTGATGATGAAGCTAGAGCTACTTGTCAGTAATATCCAAAAATGGTAAATTCATATAAAATTATTCCTGAAAATCAAATGTTGTTGCTTCTCATATAAATAAAAGAAAACGCATATAAAAGAAACATAAACTAAAATATGAATACTATGTACAGTAAACGTATGAGTTGCTGAGCCGCTATGAAATAAGGGAGTTTTTTTTATTTGTTGTAAAGCGAATCGAGTTATTGTGACCCTTGTTGTCTTTGTTTTAGTCGCTATCCATTATGCTGATTTGATATTGGGATATTATATATATATTCTTGTCAAAATATATTCTTGTCAAAATCAAGGATGAAAATTTATTATAAGTATTATTATTTTTTGTTTTAATACATGGTAAGCCGAATATAGACCTTTAACTTGATTTTAACATAAATAGTTACATACATGCTGAAAACCTAAAGACCACCCTAATGTTTAAAAATACACAAAACGAAAGCAAAAAATACGAAGTAAAAAAATAAAACTATGTTATTGTGGAAATTTATAATGAGCTTTAAAATTATATGTTGAACTGTTGATGCTGCCGTTTTTCGGCAGTTGTGTACTAAAAAGTCTGGTGTTGTAGTACTTGCAGGGCTGATAATATATGTCTGAACAATACTTATATGTATGTATGTAGAGCACACGTTAGGGCTTTTTTGCTATAAATATTGAAGTTTATAGAATGTGTGTGCGTGAATTTATACTTAATTTAATACACATGTGTTGCAAACTACAAAAAACATAAACACAATTACATATTTGGGTGTGTATGTCATTGTATATATGATTAACACATATATACATACATATGTATATGTGAACGTGTTATCAATTTTGTAGTTGTTTATTTCATATTGTGTCAAAAAACAACGAAACAAAATTTCAGAGATTTTATTTTTCAACCTTTAATGCAAATTCGAACACACACATTCTCTCAAATGAACTATTCCAGAAGTTGACATGACGTCAATGTATTCCTTTTCTAGTTCAGTTGTAGTTCAGTTCTAGTTCAGTTCTAGTTCAGTTCTAGTTCAGTTCTAGTTCAGTTCTAGTTCAGTTCTAGTTCAGTTCTAGTTCAGTTCTAGTTCAGTTCTAGTTCAGTTCTAGTTCAGTTCTAGTTCAGTTCTAGTTCAGTTCTAGTTCAGTTCTAGTTCAGTTCAAGTTCAGTTCTAGTTCAGTTCTAGTTCAGTTCTAGTTCAGTTCTAGTTCAGTTCTAGTTCAGTTCTAGTTCAGTTCTAGTTCAGTTCTAGTTCAGTTCTAGTTCAGTTCTAGTTCAGTTCTAGTTCAGTTCTAGTTCAGTTCTAGTTCAGTTCTAGTTCAGTTCTAGTTCAGTTCTAGTTCAGTTCTAGTTCAGTTCTAGTTCAGTTCTAGTTCAGTTCTAGTTCAGTTCTAGTTCAGTTCTAGTTCAGTTCTAGTTCAGTTCTAGTTCAGTTCTAGTTCAGTTCTAGTTCAGTTCTAGTTCAGTTCTAGTTCAGTTCTAGTTCAGTTCTAGTTCAGTTCTAGTTCAGTTCTAGTTCAGTTCTAGTTCAGTTCTAGTTCAGTTCTAGTTCAGTTCTAGTTCAGTTCTAGTTCAGTTCTAGTTCAGTTCAGTTCAGTTCTAGTTCAGTTCTAGTTCAGTTCTAGTTCAGTTCTAGTTCAGTTCTAGTTCAGTTCTAGTTCAGTTCTAGTTCAGTTCTAGTTCAGTTCTAGTTCAGTTCTAGTTCAGTTCTAGTTCAGTTCTAGTTCAGTTCTAGTTCAGTTCTAGTTCAGTTCAGTTCAGTTCTAGTTCAGTTCTAGTTCAGTTCTAGTTCAGTTCTAGTTCAGTTCTAGTTCAGTTCTAGTTCAGTTCTAGTTCAGTTTAGTTCAGTTCTAGTTCAGTTCTAGTTCAGTTCTAGTTCAGTTCTAGTTCAGTTCTAGTTCAGTTCTAGTTCAGTTCTAGTTCAGTTCTAGTTCAGTTCTAGTTCAGTCAGTTCAGTTCAGTTCAGTTCTAGTTCAGTTCTAGTTCAGTTCTAGTTCAGTTCTAGTTCAGTTCTAGTTCAGTTCTAGTTCAGTTCTAGTTCAGTTTAGTTCAGTTCTAGTTCAGTTGTAGTTCAGTTCTAGTTCAGTTCTAGTTCAGTTCTAGTTCAGTTCTAGTTCAGTTCTAGTTCAGTTCTAGTTCAGTTCTAGTTCAGTTCTAGTTCAGTTCTAGTTCAGTTCTAGTTCAGTTCTAGTTCAGTTCTAGTTCAGTTCTAGTTCAGTTCTAGTTCAGTTCTAGTTCAGTTCTAGTTCAGTTCTAGTTCAGTTCTAGTTCAGTTCTAGTTCAGTTCTAGTTCAGTTCTAGTTCAGTTCTAGTTCAGTTCTAGTTCAGTTCTAGTTCAGTTCTAGTTCAGTTCTAGTTCAGTTCTAGTTCAGTTCTAGTTCAGTTCTAGTTCAGTTCTAGTTCAGTTCTAGTTCAGTTCTAGTTCAGTTCTAGTTCAGTTCTAGTTCAGTTCTAGTTCAGTTCTAGTTCAGTTCTAGTTCAGTTCTAGTTCAGTTCTAGTTCAGTTCTAGTTCAGTTCTAGTTCAGTTCAGTTCAGTTCTAGTTCAGTTCTAGTTCAGTTCTAGTTCAGTTCTAGTTCAGTTCTAGTTCAGTTCTAGTTCAGTTCTAGTTCAGTTTAGTTCAGTTCTAGTTCAGTTCTAGTTCAGTTCTAGTTCAGTTCTAGTTCAGTTCTAGTTCAGTTCTAGTTCAGTTCTAGTTCAGTTCTAGTTCAGTTCTAGTTCAGTTCTAGTTCAGTTCTAGTTCAGTTCTAGTTCAGTTCTAGTTCAGTTCTAGTTCAGTTCTAGTTCAGTTCTAGTTCAGTTCTAGTTCAGTTCTAGTTCAGTTCTAGTTCAGTTCTAGTTCAGTTCTAGTTCAGTTCTAGTTCAGTTCTAGTTCAGTTCTAGTTCAGTTCTAGTTCAGTTCTAGTTCAGTTCTAGTTCAGTTCTAGTTCAGTTCTAGTTCAGTTCTAGTTCAGTTCTAGTTCAGTTCTAGTTCAGTTCTAGTTCAGTTCTAGTTCAGTTCTAGTTCAGTTCTAGTTCAGTTCTAGTTCAGTTCTAGTTCAGTTCTAGTTCAGTTCTAGTTCAGTTCTAGTTCAGTTCTAGTTCAGTTCTAGTTCAGTTCTAGTTCAGTTCTAGTTCAGTTCTAGTTCAGTTCTAGTTCAGTTCTAGTTCAGTTCTAGTTCAGTTCTAGTTCAGTTCTAGTTCAGTTCTAGTTCAGTTCTAGTTCAGTTCTAGTTCAGTTCTAGTTCAGTTCTAGTTCAGTTCTAGTTCAGTTCTAGTTCAGTTCTAGTTCAGTTCTAGTTCAGTTCTAGTTCAGTTCTAGTTCAGTTCTAGTTCAGTTCTAGTTCAGTTCTAGTTCAGTTCTAGTTCAGTTCTAGTTCAGTTCTAGTTCAGTTCTAGTTCAGTTCTAGTTCAGTTCTAGTTCAGTTCTAGTTCAGTTCTAGTTCAGTTCTAGTTCAGTTCTAGTTCAGTTCTAGTTCAGTTCTAGTTCAGTTCTAGTTCAGTTCTAGTTCAGTTCTAGTTCAGTTCTAGTTCAGTTCTAGTTCAGTTCTAGTTCAGTTCTAGTTCAGTTCTAGTTCAGTTCTAGTTCAGTTCTAGTTCAGTTCTAGTTCAGTTCTAGTTCAGTTCTAGTTCAGTTCTAGTTCAGTTCTAGTTCAGTTCTAGTTCAGTTCTAGTTCAGTTCTAGTTCAGTTCTAGTTCAGTTCTAGTTCAGTTCTAGTTCAGTTCTAGTTCAGTTCTAGTTCAGTTCTAGTTCAGTTCTAGTTCAGTTCTAGTTCAGTTCTAGTTCAGTTCTAGTTCAGTTCTAGTTCAGTTCTAGTTCAGTTCTAGTTCAGTTCTAGTTCAGTTCTAGTTCAGTTCTAGTTCAGTTCTAGTTCAGTTCTACGAATATGGAATATGGAAGAGTTAATTATTCTAGTCATTTAAGGGTTAACCAAAAATGACGGGTAAAATCAATTGTTCAGCCACTACGAACTGCAGGAATTTTATACAACATGCATATGAATATTGTTAAAATCTATAGCATTCACAAAAAACCGGCGTAAAAATATGTTGCTCTCTCGTACATATTAAAGATAATTTATAATTTGTTCATTAAATATGATTACAACATGTTGTTAATGTTTTTGTGGATGTAAGTGTAAGTTAAAGTATGCAACATACCTATGTATATGAAAAGTTATACATAGCACATTTGAATTTCGGCTTATAATCAGAAGTTGGGTGTTAAAGGGGAAGAATGTGCAATATTTTAAGCATACTTTTTTGCAAACTTGTACTAACATATTTTGTTATTTTTTCCTACAATTTCAGTTTTTTCCTTAGCGTTGACTAATTGAAATAACAAGTCATTGGGTAAGTTTTTTTAAGTTTCCAATTTATAATCCTTTTAATCCACTATTTTTTTTCTTGAATCCCATCTCTGGTTTTAATAATAGTTGCAATAACATTCTCAAATAAATTTGCAGCAAGCACCTTCATGTATGCTAGTCCGTACTACACAGTAAATACATATGTATGTACAGACGTAATTATCAACGACGAGTATCTGTGTGTTTATGTTTGTAGTTTAAAACCAAATGAATTTTTTCATTATACATATTTTCACACATTATACTCAGCCGTAAGTACAAATGTACGATTTGTTGATTTTCTCTCCACATTATACTATAATAACAAAATTCATTTAACTCTTTACGATGATGCAAGCAAAAAGGAGAGTTTGCTTAAGTGTTAAAGATTTATTTGTTGTTGTTTTTATTTCGTTTGTTTCAATGTTGTATTAAGTAGAATGCGAAAAGAAACATAGTAAGAAATCTCCGTTTTTTCATTAACTACCCAATAGTATATGTATGAGATATGGAGATAACTTAAATAAATATCTAAATTTATACAAAATATTGTGCTATTATTTTGGCCATCATTGTAAAAACATGTATATTGCATTAAGTATGCTGGCATAAAAGCTTTTTCACGTATCAGTGTTATATCGATCATTGTTGTATGTGTAAGTATGTGCTTGGCTGCATGTATTGGTGTGAATGTGTGAATGTTTGTGTATTTAAAACTTTCAATATTTATCAATTCACACGCATTTAAATATGTACATTAGACCGACTCACCAAAAATGGTGCTTGAGTTTCCCTACTCAAAATATATTATGCTAACATCCAATATGCTTTGAGTTTAGTCTTGTCACGTAACTGGAAAGTTTTCAAGAAAATATCCTAAGAAGGACACGATTTTACATTTTCATATCAAAATTTTATCCAGCTTTGTTTTATTTTATGACTGTTCCCAATATATTTTAAGTCGCGCGCTGGACTGGTTCAGTTTGCGACAGTTTTTTCTTAAAGAAAATATAAAATGGTACATACAATATTGGTTTCATTGAGTGAGCCGATCTAATATACATATACAGTATGAATATTGTTCTATATAAAGGTAAGTGTATGATGCTACATATGGTTGCATTCACCTAGTTTCGATTGCCTACATTGATTTTGCAACGTAGAGAAATGGTTGTGCGAGTATGCGTTAATTAATGATGATTTTGTAAGTGTGTGAGAATGTAAATGAATTTTCTATTCATATATTTTTTTGCTATGTAATTTGTTTTTTGCCTATAGTGTGGTGATTTTCATTTTCCTATTAAATTGGTATGAATCAGTAGTTTACGAAGGAGTCCAATTATACCTTTGGACAGAATTTTTCCAAATGTCCAGCTATGTTGGTTGAATCTAACTTAAACTCTATTGAATCGTGTATACTTTTAGTGTCCTTAATTAATGTAGTGAGAAGTAAATTTTCTTTAATAATCTAAATTAAATTAAATCATTTATTGCAGTGTACTACTTCTTAGGAAGTAGACATTTATCAGCAGTGATTTGTCGTCAGTTGTTTCTATTTCCTCTAGAATAGATACAGTCACACTGAACTGTAGGGTTCATATACATTAGTGTATGTGAGAGTATGTTGCATTTTCATTATAAAGCTTGAGGGCTGTGCTTTATTTTATTTTCCGTTTTTATGCTTTTGTTCAGTTTTTTCGCTTTTTCTTTCAACTGTATGTAAATAATGGGGACGCTTCATTATTTTTAAAGCTAAAAGTTAATTTGGTATTGTCACTTTTCCTTGTTGTCTACTGGTGATACATGTGAACTTTTATTTATACATTCACACACACAACTATACACATACATATACATTTTCACATACATACGTTATATGGAAATTTTCTTTAGTAACCATTAAATAAGCAGCTGCTCTCGCTCTCTAAAGGGAGTTAACTCTCGCTATTTTTCCAGTTGAAACAGAATTAAAAAAGTCATATATACACTTGCATACTAACACAATGCAATATGCAGCATACATACATATGTGGTCGAAAAAATAGTTATGTGAATTAATTTTCTCAATAAGAAAAAATGTTCGCAAAATTTTCTTAATTTAGAAAATTTTCTTTAAAAAAAAAAGTTCACAAAATTTTCTTTCTTTAGAACATTTTCGATAATATTTATTTCTTTAGAAAATTTTCGATAAAATTTCATTTTTCAGAACATTTTGGATAAATTTTATATCTTTAGAAAAATTTTTTACAAATTTTTATTGTATAAAAAAATTTCGATGAATTTTCATTCTGTAGAAAATCTTCGATGAAGTTTCATTCTATTAAAAGACTTTGATACTTTTTTCATACATTTTCTTTCTACGCATTTTCGATGAATTTTCTATAGAATTTTTTTCGATCAATTTTCTTTCCACAGATTATTTTTTTTTTATTTTTTCCTATATTTTCTATAATTAAATTTCTATTAATTTTCTTTGTTTAGAAAATTTTGATTAATTTCCTTTCTATAGTAAATTTTCGATTAATTTCCTTTCTATAGAAAATTACTGATTAATTTTCTTTATAGAAAAATTTGGATTTTTTTCTTCATAGAAAATTTTCGTTATAACAAATTTTTGATTAAATTTCTTTATAACAAATTTTTGATTAATTTTCTTTATAGAAAATTTTCAATTCATTTTCTTTATAGAAAATATTCGATTAGTTTTCTTTATAGAACATTTCCGATTAATTTTGAATGAATATTTTCGATTAATTTGCTTTATAGAATATTTTTGATTAATTTTCTATATATAAAATTTTCGATTAATTTTCTTTATAGAAAATATTCGATTTATTTTCTTTATAGAATATTTTCGATTCATTTTTTTTATAGAATATTTTTGATTAATTTTCGTTATAGAAAATACATATTCGATTAATTATCTTTATAGAATATTTTTGAATAATATTCTTTATAGAAAATATTCGATTAATTTTCTTTATAGAAAATTTCCGATTAATTTTCTTTATAGAATATTTTTGATTAATATTATTTATAGGAAATATTTGATTAATTTTCTTTATAGAAAATGATCAATAAATTTTCTTTATAGAATATTTTTAATTAATTTTCTTTATAGAAAATATTTGATTAATTTTCTTTATAGAACATTTTTGATTAATATTCTTTATAGAATATATTCGATTAATTTTCTTTATAGAAAATATGTATACGATTAATTTTCCTTATAGAAAATTTTCGATTAATTTTCTTTAGAGAAAATATTCGATTAATTTTCGTTATAGAAAATATTCGATTAATTTTCGTTATAGAAAATATTCGATTAATTTTCTTTGTAGAATATTTTTGGTTTTTTTTCTTTATAGAAAATTTTCGATTAATTTTCTTTATAGAAAATTTTCGATTAATTTTCTTTATAGAAAATTTTCGATTAATTTTCTTTATAACAAATTTTCGATTAATTTTCTTTATAGAATATTTCTGATTAATTTTCTTTATAGAACATATCCGATTAACTTTCGTTATAGAAAATTTCCGTTTAATTTTCTTTATAGAATATTTCCGATTAATTTTCTTTATAGAAAATTTCCGATTAATTTTTTTTATAGAAAATTTTCGAATAATTTTCGGTACAGAATATTTTTAAGAAATAAATTTTCTTTATAAAAAATTTTAGAAAACGTTTTTTTTTTTTGCTAAATTTTCTTATAAAAAATTCAATAAATTTTCTTTTTATAAAAAATGTTCGACAAATTTTCATTTCATTAAAACATACCTATTTTCCTCCCCACAAATGTACATATTTACACATTGTCAACACATGCTTTCTTTACTTATTCTGGAAACATGCAATTGTTGTCTTTATAGCTGTTGTTGCTGTTGCATTTTTATGTTTTGTTTAATATGTATCTCTTTGTTTTATATAAAATTCCCTAAAAAAGATAATAATAATAAAAAAACGACAACTCGGCCTGTCTTTAAATAGGTCATGCTTTTCATCGTATTGTTTTATCCATCTGGTGACATGTGCAATTCTGTTTTGTTGCGTTCTTTCATTTTTTTTGTTGTTCTGGTTTCACATTTGTTACAACATGCTTAATGCAGTGTATGCAACTTTTCATTTTCATATTCCAGAGTGTATGTTGCCGTTGTTGCATTTCGCTGTTGCAAGCAGGAGTTTCCACTGTTTGATTAATCATAATGTTTTTAGTGTTAATAACATGTATAACATGAATACTGGCAATATCTAAGGATTTTAGCTCTCAAATGAGATTTATTACAACAAATTGTTTTTTTTTTTCTCTAGATTTTTAGATTTGTAATCAAAGAAATCGCTGGGGTGCACATTTGCTTATTCGTGCAATATTCTACTAATTTAAAAGGGGAGAAAGTTTTCTGAGGCATAGAAATAATGTTATGACAACAGGGCATTTGGTTTGTAATATTTCTTTTATTATTTTAGAAGATTTGCTTTCTTGTTTTCCTTTTTAAATTAAAAAGAAAACTCCAACACTTTTTTTAATTTCTATCTGAAAATCTTGCCATTTTATAGCCATCAACGGGATTACGTATTGAATTCATAGGAATATTGCTCGTGAGCTCCCATAAAAATATAGCACAAGCTTGGTCCTTGATAAATTCAAAGCATCTTTGCAGCTTTATCTATCACTGGTTGCCACAAATAGAGGGGACTTAGGGTCAAGGATTTTTCTTAAAAAACTTTCTACCAAATCCAACAATACAAATGATTTTATTCCAAATCCAAGTATGTTTTTCCTTTTCTCTAATAATGAAAACTTTTTCTATTGAATATTTCCAAACTATTTTAATTTAAATTCCATTTTTTATTTGACCCACTGCATAATATTTTTTCTCAAACAACATCATGTTTAGTAATCACGATTTTGATTTGTTGCTAAATTTGTACACATTAAATTGTAGAAAATGAAAAAAAAAGTTGGTGAAGCAAATAGAAAATTGAAAACGTTGCAAGTGAACGTGGTGTGATTTTTCAGTGAAAATTTATTTTTGTTATTTTTGTTTTTTGCAAATAATGGAAAATCAATCATTTGAAAGTGTCAACTAAATGAAAAACAGTGCAAATATTGATAAAAAAAGGTAAATTGAAAATAAAAAACTCAATATTCAGCTGCAAGAGATTTTAGATTTAAAAGGTTTTCTATTTAATTGATAAAAATATATATTAAATTTATTTTTATATAATATAAAGCAAAACTATTTTAAAATTGATTAATTAATAGGTAAATAATACTGAAATTCTGTTTTTTTTTTTTTTTGATTTTTAACAAATTAATAGAAAACTTTGCCATTCAATATTTTATAACAGTTATAAGTTTTCCTTTAAATTACCCATTCACACCAGATAAATTTCAACATTTTTATCATAAATTAAAAATAGTTTTTCCAAATAATTTATTTTATTTACCCCCTCTAATGTCATTGGAAAACAATCAATTTCCATTACTTACTACAAATAGAAATAAAGCAAATACCACCAAACTAACGTATAGATAACTCAGACTATAGAGTCATTTAATTTTAGCCTTGAATATTTATAAGATGCTAAACTAACTCTGATGTCTGCATCAGAAATTTTATAAACTATAAATTTACAGTCTTTGTCTTCTGTTTGTTAGTTTTGGAATAAATAAGTAGTAGGCTAGTTCAAAAAATTTAAAAATCATCAAAAAAAAATTTAAATTATTTAAAACTCAGTCAACCAGATCGGCTAAAGACTGATGATGGTTACTGGTTTTACTTAGATAGGAACTTCGATTCCTGTCTAGAATTACAAAACATTACAATGGCTGTTAAAATAACAATTTTGTTACAATTTATTTATTAAGATTTTTTGTATTAGTCTAATTTAGAATTTTCATGGTCTGTTTTATTGTAGTGTTTTTGATATTGTAAAGAGGCAAAATTAATTAAATCAATAAAATATAATAAAATTTATGGAAAACCATAAATTGTTGCTCAAATAATTGTGCAAAAACATATGCCAACGTTTAAAACTTAAACTATAAATATCGTCACCTGAAATTAAATAGGGAGTAATAAACCAAAAAAAAAAGAAAATTCTTGATTGAAAATGTATGTTGTAAACAGTGATGCCAAGTGTAGGGATTTTTCCCTTTTTGTAGGGATTTTTTTCAAAAATTTCACGTGTAGGGAAAAAGGGAAAGATTTCTTACTATTGTCAAATTGTAGGGATTTTTCAATTTCATAGTTTTTAACAACTAAAAATATACTCTTTCATGTATTAAACTTTTAAATTAAAAATGAAATCAGTTTTAAGTGTATCGTTAGTAAAAATTCCGCTTGTAATTTCTACAATATATGTATGTACCTACATATCGCTACAAGACTGGCATAATCCAAAATTCGGCTTTCTTGAACTAAGGTCTTTAAAACATGCGACATACTAAAATCTTTCATATAGATTTATGAAATTTCAAATATGTCTATTATTTTCGATGTGAAATCGATTTTTTGTAAACGTAAAAACTAAAACCCACGTTTTTGTGAATATTAGACAACTAAAAATTTAATTTCAATTTAGATGAGAAACATATTAACCTCAACTATCTGAATCTGAATTTTTAAAACCCCTTGATTTGTTTAAAAGTTATTAAAAAAATAGTTAAATGTCATTAAATATTCATATCCATTTTTCTTGAAACGACTTTTTGGATTATGCCAATCCTGTAGGGCGGTATATTCTGACTCCTTATAGATAGAGTAGTCGGGGGCTTAATGCAGTAACTCAGGATTGAAAAAATGAATTTAATGTTCTGAAAATTGATAAAAGTAAACCGCAAAAAGTAAACGCAAAAGTAAACCTTATTTAAAATAATTATTTTATGAAAATTTTTTTGTTGGAGGCACATAAAATACATTTTTATCACGATTCGATATACTGCCATAAATCTTTCAATTGTTTTTTTTTTTTAATCTTAACTGAAGAGTCGGGGTTGGAAGATTTGTATGATGTAAAATTGAAAGAAAAAAAAATTAAAATTTAAATTCTAGAAATTTCATTCCTAAAAATTAAAAAAAAAAAAATACATACATATATGTATATTATAAAACGGAGCTAATATTTTAGTTTTTGATGTTATTTTTTTAAGATAAACTTTGAAAAAAATGGAAGAAAGTAGTGTAGGGAAAATAAAAAGTGTGTGTAGGGAAAAAAGGGATTTTTTCTCATAAGCGTAGGGATTTCTGAAAAAAATCTCCTGGCATCACTGGTTGTAAACAATATTTAGAACCTTATTTATATGTAATTCAAAAGCATGTAACAACAAATTACTTATTTCCCCAAGCCAAAAGTACAAAAAAGCTAAATATAAAATATAATAATTTTATACCATACATCGATATAGTGGGGTCCTATGCCCACCTGTCTGTAGGACCCCACTGTCTGTCTGTCTGTGTGTCCACGTGTGTCCTTTTGCGTACGCTGTCGCAGTTCTCAAGATATTTAAATGGAATTTAGCACAATCTTTTCTTGTGACCTAAGGACGAATCCTGTTGAAAATTAAGAAAAAAATTCATTTTTAAACACCAGTAACACGATGAAATTCTAGTTATTTAGTTAGTTAGTTAGTTAGTTAGTAGTTAGTTAGTTAGTTAGTTAGTTAGTTAGTTAGTTAGTTAGTTAGTTAGTTAGTTAGTTAGTTAGTTAGTTAGTTAGTTAGTTAGTTAGTTAGTTAGTTAGTTAGTTAGTTAGTTAGTTAGTTAGTAGTTAGTTAGTTAGTTAGTAGTTAGTTAGTTAGTTAGTTAGTTAGTTAGTTAGTAGTAGTTAGTTAGTTAGTTAGTTAGTTAGTTAGTTAGTTAGTTAGTTAGTTAGTTAGTTAGTTAGTTAGTTAGTTAGTTAGTTAGTAGTTAGTTAGTTAGTATTAGTTAGTTAGTTAGTAGTTAGTTAGTAGTTAGTAGTTAGTTAGTTAGTTAGTTAGTTAGTTAGTTAGTTAGTTAGTTAGTTAGTTAGTTAGTTAGTTAGTAGTTAGTTAGTTAGTTAGTTAGTTAGTTAGTTAGTTAGTAGTTAGTTAGTTAGTTAGTAGTTAGTTAGTTAGTTAGTTAGTTAGTTAGTTAGTTAGTTAGTTAGTTAGTTAGTAGTTAGTAGTTAGTTAGTTAGTTAGTTAGTAGTTAGTTAGTTAGTTAGTTAGTAGTTAGTAGTTAGTTAGTTAGTTAGTTAGTTAGTTAGTTAGTTAGTTAGTTAGTTAGTTAGTTAGTTAGTTAGTTAGTTAGTTAGTTAGTAGTTAGTTAGTTAGTTAGTTAGTTAGTTAGTTAGTTAGTAGTTAGTTAGTAGTAGTTAGTTAGTTAGTTAGGTTAGTTAGTTAGTTAGTTAGTTAGTTAGTTAGTTAGTTAGTTAGTTAGTTAGTTAGTTAGTTAGTTAGTTAGTAGTAGTTAGTTAGTTAGTTAGTTAGTTAGTTAGTTAGTTAGTAGTTAGTTAGTTAGTTAGTTAGTAGTTAGTTAGTTAGTTAGTAGTTAGTTAGTTAGTTAGTTAGTTAGTTAGTTAGTTAGTTAGTTAGTTAGTTAGTTAGTTAGTTAGTTAGTTAGTAGTTAGTTAGTTAGTTAGTTAGTTAGTTAGTTAGTTAGTTAGTTAGTTAGTTAGTTAGTAGTTAGTTAGTTAGTTAGTTAGTTAGTTAGTTAGTTAGGTTAGTTAGTTAGTTAGTTAGTTAGTAGTTAGTAGTTAGTTAGTAGTTAGTTAGTTAGTAGTTAGTTAGTAGTTAGTTAGTTAGTTAGTTAGTTAGTTAGTTAGTTAGTTAGTTAGTTAGTTAGTTAGTTAGTTAGTAGTTAGTTAGTTAGTTAGTTAGTTAGTTAGTTAGTTAGTTAGTTAGTTAGTTAGTTAGTTAGTTAGTTAGTTAGTAGTTAGTTAGTTAGTTAGTTAGTTAGTTAGTTAGTTAGTTAGTTAGTTAGTTAGTAGTTAGTTAGTTAGTTAGTTAGTTAGTTAGTTAGTTAGTTAGTTAGTTAGTTAGTTAGTAGTAGTTAGTAGTTAGTTAGTTAGTTAGTTAGTTAGTTAGTTAGTTAGTTAGTTAGTTAGTTAGTTAGTTAGTTAGTTAGTAGTTAGTTAGTTAGTTAGTTAGTGTTAGTTAGTTAGTTAGTTAGTTAGTTAGTTAGTTAGTTAGTTAGTTAGTTAGTTAGTAGTTAGTTAGTAGTTAGTTAGTTAGTTAGTTAGTTAGTTAGTTAGTAGTTAGTTAGTTAGTTAGTTAGTTAGTTAGTTAGTTAGTAGTTAGTTAGTTAGTTAGTTAGTTAGTTAGTTAGTTAGTTAGTTAGTTAGTTAGTTAGTTAATTAGTTAGTTAGTTAGTTAGTTAGTTAGTTAGTTAGTTAGTTAGTTAGTTAGTTAGTTAGTTAGTTAGTTAGTTAGTTAGTTAGTTAGTTAGTTAGTTAGTTAGTTAGTTAGTTAGTTAGTTAGTTAGTTAGTTAGTTAGTTAGTTAGTTAGTTAGTTAGTTAGTTAGTTATGGTCGCCTAGAATGCTCAGATTACCTTGGGTCAACTTCGACTGTTCCGATTTCTTAGGGGATATCACAACATTTTCCATAATTCCAAAGCTAAAAATATCGATTCATCAAATTATCCTTAAAATTGTGGCTTACAAGGTTCACAAGGACAAGATGTGGATGTACAACATTAAATCCTCTTGGAAAATTATTCCACACCTATTATTATACTTTATGATGGTTGCAAGACCAATATTTGTTGTTCCTGAGTAAGGATGCAAATAAAGAAATAGGAACTTAAAATATTTTGATATTAAATACATATTTGTAATTTTTATCTTCTCAAACTATAGATAACAATAAGGAACTGTATTTTCCTTTTCTTTTTTAAAAACATTGATTTTAAAATTCCGTTTTTAACATATTACAATATTGATTGTAAGACACAGAGATATTAAGTAGTGTTTAGTTTAAAAGGGTTGTTTACCAAGGTATATGTATATCCACTCGGAAGCCAAAGGATCCATTGTGATTAAAGTCTTAAAAGTAACTTGTGCAACATTTTTCAAATATTACTCGGGTAATTCTAAATATTTGATATTCAATATGGAAAAAATTATTTTTATTTAATTAGTTATTTAAAGACAATTGTAAAATTGGTTGTTATGATAAAATGAATCTAATAAAATCGAATGTAAAATTTTTAGAAATTAGATGAACTAAATAAAAGTTTACTTGAATAGAAAAATCGGTAACCGTATTAAAATTGATGCTTATTTCTAAGACGTGACACATGTTACTGTGGGTTATATAAAATTCGTCACAACCAAATCAAAAATTCTTATTTTTTTTTACATTTTAAATGTCTACCAATATTTTCTTTTATATTTAAAAAATCTTTAGTACTATAGTCTTTACGATTTCTTCTATTTTTTTTTGTTGCTCTTGTTGTTTTATTGCTGTTTTTGTCATTTTTTTGGTATTTTCAATATCATTGTTTTGTCTTGTCTACATAGTTATATGAGTAGAAGTACTATTATTGGAAAAATGTTTGAATGAGTTGTTTGTTATTTATTTAGGTATTTGCATGACTGAATATAAAATATTGAAAATGAATTTGAAAAAAAATGTGTTCATCTTCTTTTTTTGTTTTTATGTCATTTTCTTACTCTTTGCCTATTTACATTACCGAAGACAGCTGTGACCCAAAGTTAGTAATTTGAAGTATGCTGGTAAAGGGGAAAAGGGGGCAGCCTAGAATGATAAAACATATTTATTTATATTATTGTTATTTGTGAAAATATATTGAAGCAGAATAATTTATTGTATGTAGTTTTTATTTAAAGGGCTAAATAACGTTTTTCTTACGAAGTTTGGGAAACATTTTATGTAAAAATTAATTCATAATGAATTCTTTAAGATTCTAACAATATTGAAATACTGGTGTTGACATTTCAAATATATAATTTCAAAAACAGTTTTATATGATTTTCAAAGGTGTTCTGCAGTTGAAAATGTAAATTTTATAATTTTTAAAATTAAAAACACAACTATTTATTAAATCTGTTTAAAGTTAAATGCAAATTAAATTTTGTTAATCGTTTACATTAAGGTTTTAAACTTTAATAAAACGTGCTAAAATGTTTGTTTCCTTGTGCTGCATTTACAAACACAAATATTTGTTAATTTAATTAGAAATTATAAGAAATCTTTATAATTACAAATGAGGTCATGGCACTTTCAAAACTCGTAATATTTGCAAAAACAAAACAAACATTTATAGTCTTTAGCAACCATTTTGTTTGCTGGCATTTTGTTTAGAAGTTTTACTTCTTCTGTGTGAGTGTGTGTGTGTTTTGTTATAATTATCTAAATTCCACGTTTAACATTATTTGAGGTCTTTTTTTGTGTTGTTTCATACAAAATACATATAATCACAATTTCGACCCTAATTTTAAATGACCCCCAAAGTTCAAACAAAAGTATGAATGTACCAGTATGACTTTTTCCCCCCTTCTTACTGTCCGAATTAAAATAAATAAAGATGTTTTTGTTTTCTTTCGGATTTACACCCAAAATGTAGGTACAAGATACAACAGTGAAAAACGAATTAAACTTTAAAGGCTTAAAACACGTTCTATATTTTCTTTTTGTGTTAGCCAACTCTCATGTTGGCCAAACACGTGCAAAGATTTTTGTTACTTAAAAAAAAATATTAAAAAACAAACAAGAGGAAATTACTTTAAACTGGAAATAGTTTTTTATTCGGATGTTCCGTTATTTAAAAAAATATTATATTTAATTTTTTAAATAAAAAATTTTATATTTAATTTTTTAATAAATATTATGTCTTTTTCAAAATTTGCGAATTTTTTAAAATTGTGTTTTTAGTTAATTTTTTTTAATTTAAAAATTTTATCTATTAGTTGTGACAAATCTTATAAATATATAGTAAAAACTAAACAATAAAAACAAATGCTATATTGTTGTAGTTTTCAGCCATTAACTGTAACTGGGTATAAAACTGTATCAACAACATATAACAATTTGTTGTGCAATGTATATGTATTTTATGATAATATTTATACCCGTTTATAAAACAACAAATTATTCCACTAAGAATCATAAAAGTATATATCCTGGATCTAGCCATGTCCGTATGTCTGTCTGTCTGTCTGTCTGTCTGTCTGTCTGTCTGTTAACAACACGATAGAATACAAATACAAGCAGCTAGCGAGCAGAAATTTTGCATAGATATTTTGTATTGATACAGTTTGTTTGGTATTGAAAATGAGCCACGATTCGCCTGGCCCCCATATAAGGTCCCCTTAAGAAAATGACTTTAAGGCTCATAACTGTCTAAAAGAAGCATATATAGCGATGAAATTCGACATGAACATATTCTATAGAAACCTTAATCGCCTTGTAAAATTTTATACGGATCGGTCCATAATTGATCCTATCACCCATATAACGTCTCTTCAGAAAATGACTTTAAGGCTCATAACTGTTTAAAAAAAGTATCTATAGCGATAAATTCGACATAAACATATTGTAAAATTGTAAAATTTTATAAGGATCGGTCCACAATTGACCCTAACCCCCATATAAGGTCCCCTTCAGAAAATTACTTTAACGCTCATAACTGTATAAAAGAAGCATATATAGCGATCAAATTCGACATGAACATATTCTATAGAAACCTAAATCGCCTTGTAAAATTTTATAAGGATCGGTCCATAATTGACCCTATCCCCCATATAAGGTCCCCTTCAGAAAATGGCTTTAACGCTCATAACTGTTTAAAAAAAAGCATCTATAGCAATGAAGTTCGACTTGAACATATTTCATAGGAACCTTGATTTTGTAAGGATCGATCAATAATAATAAATGAGAAAATTGAAAATGACAGAAGCATCGATTCTTAAATAGAACGGCACATCCGAATATAACACTCTTACTTGTTTATATATTGTTTCGGAAGTTATTTATAATCCGATTTTGCTGAATTGAGATTTCGGTCCCGAAGATATAATTTGGGTATTTAGAAACATAATTTCAGCAGACATACAGACATACAGACAGACAGACAGACAGATAGATAGAACTCCGCTATCTAAAGGATTTGCATTTTGTCATTGAAAATCGTGTCCGAATATATTTGGATAGTAAATTTATTCTGCTATAGGTACTATAACTGGACTAGATAATGTGTAAATATTTTTGTACATTTCCTATGGCACTTTAAAGACAATAAATAGTTTTTCAGTTTAGTGAAAAACTTCATTTTTGTTGGTTACCTTTATACTCCTGTTATTGTGTGTGTTTTTTTTTTTTTTTTTTCATTTCCTAAATATTGTGTAATTTTCTTTTTATTTTTATCCTACTTTGTTTCTACTTACAGCTGCAGGTATCAACTTCTTTAGTTAAAGTTTATTTTAAAACAAAAAGGAAAAAATCTTTTACACAAATGTATAAAATTTTTCAGGTTTTTCATCTACTAGTTAAATAAAAACTTTTATTGTTGCTGCTGCTGATGCTGTTGTTTTTGCTGTTTTTTATGGTCAGTATAAATGCTGCAAAAAGCAGACAACATCAACACGAATAACAACAAACCCAACAAATTTTGATGTGCGGTCAAGATAAGCATCACACGAACAATGTTTATGTCACTTAAAATGTTTTCAAAATATGTTTGTATGTATGTATGCTTGCCTGCCTTTACGCTATTTAAATTAGTGTGTGTATAGGTATTTATGTATGTGTTTGAGGAGAATTATATGGAAGTGTGTAAAACTATTAGGGTGTACTTACGAGTTAACGTTTCGAGTTCGATACTCATTTAGTGATCTGCGAACCCTCAGAGGTCCGTAGTAACATTCCAGGGGATTCCAGGTATATCATAATATTGATGAAAATGTTCACTCAAAAATATGTCTTAAAATGGATACAAGTATTTTCCTTCACTTATTTGAAATTTGTGGCAAAAGTCGAAGAATGTGTAATTACCCTAATCTATGTATATGTTAAGTTCATTATGTTGGTATTTTGTGCATGCAGTATCTTGATTTTTTTCTTCTCTGAATGTATATGTTTGTTTGTAAGTGAGTGTAGCTGAACTTTTAACCTCACGGGCACCGTAGTATATGAAAGTTAAATAAAGTTAAAGTTTTTCCCATTTTTTTTTGGTTAATTTTTTATTTAGTTAAATATTTATATATTGTTATGCTTTAAGTAAAAATTCTTTGTGAAAACCCATGTAAAAATATTTAAACTAAAATTAAAATATTTTGTAAATTTACTAAAGTTTTTATCCAACTTAATTTAACTAAGAAATTTGTCTTTTATAAATGTTAGAGATAAAGTTTAGGCTCATTATATATAAGACAGGATAATTTCTATTTTTGTTGAATTTAGTTTAAGTAATTTTTAAAAGATAAAAAAATAAATATTTTGCTTTTTGACATTATTAATCAAATGCAGGGAAATATTGTTAAGTTAAAAGATGTGTAATGCTAGTTACTCTAAAATTTATATACATGCATACATATTCTTGTAAAAAGCTCTTAACAGCAAAAGGTGGTAAGGTTAGCAATAGCAACTTTATATTAAAGCAAACACATTAAGTTGTTTTTCTTTTCTAATGAATCTAAATACTTCATTTACTCTTACTTGATTTCAAAAACTAACAAGAATTTTTAAATGCTTTCTTTTTAGGGCTATTTTTACATATCAATTTACACACATAAGATTCATACATAGCAGCTATTTATATCAATTGCCTGAATTCTTTTCTTTCAAAAAAACATTTTGAATAACCTCAAGCATTTGCTAAATGCAACACATTAATGTTTATAAACATTTACAGTTCATTTTGCAACACACACACACAAATACATTAAATAATCTAGCAAACGCAATTAATGGAACATTTACACTCTTAACATTCTTTTTGGTATATTCCTTGCACATCCTAGTTGTAACCACATTTCATACTAATGCAATATATCATGTTATATAGGCATGCCTTTACGAGACATTTGATGTTTTACTCTGTGTTCTGTTTTAAAGAAAACTATCATTATTAGCCTTTTAAATTGAAAACTGTATGCTTATGGTTGTGAGGAATTCTCCTATTGAAATTTTGCATATTTTGTGTAAAATAAAAATAAATAAAAAAAGGAAAATATCCTTGCTATAATTTTAGGAACAATTTTGGTATGTTCTTACTTAATGTGTGCATGTGAGAAATGCTGAAATTATGGGTAGTTTTGCAGCGAAGTGAGAAAAATTGTACAATTATGATATGTTTAGGTTAGGTATCGAGGTCAGCTGCTTCATAAGCAGTACACTTGAGTCCATTTAAGTTGGATTCATTTATGAAGCATAGGATATTCTTCAGACCTATCCCGGAAAGCTCCTCCATGCTTGACAAAAAGGGAGCACAAAAGCGATGATCCCTGCTTTCAGTGAACGCAACAAATATGCTCATCTTTTATGACAACTTCTTCAGTAGTCATTATATCCAAGGCCTAGTCTCCTGGCATGGATGCCTATTGCACAGTGTCCTGTAATTACTGATACAAACCTTCTTATCTGCTCTCTACGAAAGCTCATTATCAGTCTTGATCTGAGAGCATCATATAGAGTCCAGATAGACCTCGAGATCGGACAGGAGGTTTCACTGAACTACCTGATTTGAGCTTTCTAATATAGTTCATTAAGAACAAGTTTCCTGCAACTTTCCGCGATATAACATCGCGCTTTTTAGGCCTAATTCATTAGCTATACTGTTACCCTGACATTTATCGTGAGCAGACACCAATATTAGCGTTATCCTAGTATGTCTCGCTATCTCATTTAGAGATATCCGGCATTCTATGATTAACCTTGATGTCGTGAAGATACCCGCTAGATTTTTGATAGCAGATTTGCCGTCAGTATATATACCTTCATCCCCTGATATGTGATAGTACCTTCGCCAATTTGCTGCTTACAGTTAGAAGAAATAGATTTCATGAGTAGCATGTGTTTATTCTTATAGATAGATACATTAAATATTTGCGTATACTTGATATTAAATAATCATTTTAATAAATATTAATCATACGCACCCAAATCGTTTGAATACCTCAGAGAATGGAATACTGACATATTATGATAAAACTCTATAACATTATTATCATATTTATTATCAAACCGATAACAAAGGTCCATAAGTCTACAAGATATCCATAAAATACATATAAAAAATAGTTTAATTTTGAAGTAAAAAGTTCTTTACAAATAACAATACAAAAAAGGAAAGAAAAAGGAATAAAACTGTCGATACAAACGCATTTAAAATCTTAATGTTTCCGCGTAACACAACTTCAATAAATCCTTGATTAAATACAGCCACTTAAACAAAAATTAGCCACATATATATGAAACACCCCAATTGTAGTGATTGTAGATGTGTAAAGTAAATAAGTGTGTATGTTTCTTTTTGGAAAATTTTTATAGTTCAGAATCGATTTTGATGCGTTCATGCCTTTGCATTGACATCTTTTGTATTTTTTTCTATGTTTTTTTTTTGGTTTATCCTGAAAATGCCGTTAGGCCATTTTAGTACAAACATATAACCATCCATAAGTTCCATTATTTGTTCTCAGTGCTTTATGGTTTGTTGGTTTAACCCTTAAAAATCGTATACACTACCCAATAACCACATAAATATTCTTATGGTCTTTGGAAAGGATAGATGGATGTATGCATGAGTGTTGTATGTGTGAATAGGAGAATGTAGTTGATGTTTTTTATTTATTCTTTTGTTTGTTTGAGTGTGAGAGAGTATATATTTTTTATATATCTTTATTACTTCGTTATTTTCCTTTTTTTTGTAGTAGTAGTAGTGGTGGCAGTTGTTTATACCCTGCAAGTTGTGGTAATTGTCTCTATTTAAGAATCTTCGTGCTAGATATATAATAGGAAGACGGACGCATTTTTTTGATCATGTGTCTGTTTTTTGAGGAAATCAAGAGATAATTTTCGCATCTATTACAAAGGGGCAATTGACCTTGTACTTAATTTTCCTCTTCTCTGTAATATTTTATTTGGTAATTTGGGAAAGTTCATTATAAACGGGTTAACTGGAAGTACCAGTAACACTGCTGAGTATGTATGAGTTTATATTTTGGTTGTTTTTATTTGTTCCGTTGTGTTGTGTCTATATTTTTGTGTTGTATTACTGTTTTTTCAGACTTATTTTTAGTTATTTTAACCGATAGCAGCAATTTCTTTGTTAACAATAACATTTTCTTTTCACACATCATAACATTTTTTTGTTGCGAATCTTCTTGCTTATTTCTTTTTTTTTTTTCATTTTCAATACTTTCATTTTATTTATTCCAATATATTTTGCAAATGTAGTGATTTTATGTACGAATTTATTTTGTGTACAATTTTTTTTTTATATTTTCTTGCTTCTTTTAACAATGTGTTAAAAAATTGTGCTGTGTAGTATAGTTTATATTCTTTTTGTTTCATTTATGGCCAAGTATTGCTGTTATCTTGGGATAAAAATTGTTGACAACTAAATTTTTTTCCTAGCTGTTGCCAGCAATTGTTTGTTTAATAATGGAAAAAACAACTCCACAAAAAACCAAAGATCAACAATTTTGCCTTTGCAGTTAAAATTTTGTCATTAGTACTTAGTAGTATTGTTAAATTAAGGAGCACATGTAGTAAATGGTTTTGTTACAATATTAAAATACTAAAAATATGATAAGTATAGTAATATATAGTTACTCCAAAAGAATCTTTTGTAATCTATAAACAATTTGTAATAATATTTTGCTGATAAATAGATTTATACAATGCAATATGGGCCGAATAAACAGTATTTAACCCTTTTTTAAGAAAATGAAAGATCATCGAAAAGTAACATATAGCCTAAATAAATGCAGTTTAGGTTTATAGCATTCAGGCATAGCCACGAACCTATTTTTAAAGGAACTTTAGCTGATTTTAGATACATACATAATTATCAAATATTGTAATTTTTCTCCCAATTAGAGCCTTATATATGCAAGCATCTCTAAAGTAACAACCAAAATTAAAAAAGTTTTAACTTCAAAAGCTACTAACTAATTTTAAAACATGCATTCAGACAACTTAAAAATAGCATAAAACTTAATTTTGTCAATAAACTTTTCGAAAATAAACACAGACACTTTAAATCAAACACAAAATCCATTAACATTGGCATATTAAAACAGACACACACAGTCAACGAGCAGCACAAATAAAACTCGACAAAAACAAGCCCAACTTTATGAAAATGAAAACAAGTATGAAAGTAAAATTGGCTATTAACACTGCTACTTAACGAGTATTTATTTTTTTCGTTACTAGTTTTTATTTTTTTTTTCAATAAAATTTCGTTTGGACCAATGTGTGTTTTTTGTTTAATTTAAAAGCTCATGCTTCGACAACAACAGCCTACTGTGATGATGCTACAACCAATGAAAACATATTGCAACATCAACACAACTGCCACTGTTGGCATCGACTCTATATAAAATTTGGGCTAAAGAATTGCATTTGTTTCATTTTGAAATATGTTGAGTGTATTAATGTGGACATGTGTTGCATAAAAGAAAAATAATATACTCGTATGTTGCAAATATGTGGAAAATGCATTCAAACATCAACAATAATGGTAGCCAGTACAATGACAACAACAATTTTATAAAATGAAAAGAAAAAAAAAAACGATTCATACATAAAACACAATTGTGAATGTGTGTTGGAACATCAAACAAAAGTACCAAATATAGGAACAGTGGTTTGTAGTATTTTTGATATCAAAACATTAGTCAATAGGTTAGTCCATAGACTTGTTCATAAGCAGTTCAATAGACTAGTTCATAGATCGACAATACTAGTCTATAGTCAATAAACTAGCAAAGTGGTTAGTCAAAGTGATTAGTATACTAGTCCTTTGACCATCCCAACGACTACTCCATAGACTAGACAACAGACTAATCTATACACCACTTGATGGTCATGTCAACAGATTAGTCCAAGTTCTAGTCAATGTATTAGTCCAAAGACTAAGTAATACACTAGTTTTTGAACTGTGGATGTGCCAATATATAGGCTAGCCAATAGACTAGTCCAAAGTTTAGTAAAACTACTATTGACTAGTATAGACTAATGAATATACTAGTACATGGATTAAACAACAAACTTCACCATAGACTAGTCAATATATTAGCCATAGACTAGTAAATGGATATGTTAATAGATGTGTCCAAAGAGTAATCAATTACTGACTTACTGATTCATCATCCCACAGCCCAAACGGCAGAACCTGGAATCATGAAATTTTGACAGTAGATGTGTTTTTGGTTAAGTAGATCCACTAATGAGGGATTTTTGGAAATTTGTACATGTAGGGGTAAAAAAGGGAAAAAACGGGTAAATCAGGTTTTCTTAATTATCTTACCTAATATTAGTGATACAAGAAAAATTTTAAATGCACCTGTATCTACTCTTAAAATAAGCAGATGGGTGTCTGGTACTTTTTTGAAAATCGTACTTTTTAGGGTTGAAAATGTGTAATAAAGGTGATTTGGGTACCTTTTTTGACCCTTTATAATCATTTAACTAATAAACAAAATACAACTTTTTAAATATTTTGAATATATCTCTCAAAATGAGGAGACACCTGTTTCGTACTTTTTTAAAATTCAGTCCTTTTTGTAAAAGGGAGAAAACTGTATTTTTGGTCCTTTTTTTGTACATTAAGAAAATTTTTTCGTTTTATTGAAGTATTCCTATTAAATTATGGACCAACTCTGTAATATTTATTGAAACAACATTTTTGCTATTTCACTGGAGAAAAAAGTACCAGAAAAGGGGAAAAACGGGAAATTTAATTTTATTCAAACTCATTGAGCCTATTTTTTAAAATTTGAAAAAGTTACTTACACAAAATAAGCTATTGGTATAGTATTTTGGAATTCGAGTACTAAGGCCTATATAGGATCAAATTCGAGTAAATTGTTTGGTACTTTTTGAAAGCACAATTTTTCTGGAACAAATGAATGTAGATTTGAATCGTTTGAGTTTTATCTGTGATATAAATACGGAACATTTTGTAAACTTAATCCTTAAAAAAGTATATTTCTAAGCGAAAAGGGGAAAATTTGTATTATTTTTATTAGTGCTTTCACTAAGGTAGAATTTATTCCACGTTTGCTACCTTTTTATACCCTCCACCACCATCAGTGGTGATAGAGGGTATATATAACTTTGTCATTCCGTGTGTAACACCAAGAAATATTCATCTGAGACCCAACAAAGTATATATATTCTGGGTCCTTATCAAATTCTGAGTCGATTTAGCTATGTCCGTCTGTCCGTCCGTCCGTCCGTCCGTCCGTCTGTCTGTCTGTCTGTGTAAAACACGCTCACGTTAAAACGAAGCAATATAATTTAACCAAATTCACCCAAAATATTCACTATTATCCGGTACAGTTTGGTATTGAAAATGAGCAAAATCGGTTCACATCGGGAAAAGTTATGAATCAAAATTTAAAACAACTCCGAAAAAAATAAGCATTTTTTACACATTCTGATGTAATTTTCTCGAAAACTATGCAAGGTAATTCCATGAAAATCACCATACATTCGTTTCTACACAAGAGCTTGATCCCTGCTGAAAATAGCCAGAATCGGACCACAATTTCATATACCTTCCATACAAAAGTACATATTCCCGGAAAATGGGTTTTTTGTTAATAACTTCCGTCAGAATGTTGATATCTTCACAAAATTTTGCAAATTGAAATCTTATGTCAATAGAAATCATTCAGAGAAAAAATTTTCTGGCTCGGTCCATAATTGGACATAGCTCCCATACAAGGTTCCCTCCCGAAAATCACTTAAACGCGCATAGCTCATTACTAAATTAAGATATCCATATAAAATTTGGTATAAGTAATACTCATATACACAAAAATGTTACTGTGAAATTTTTTCCCGATCGGTTCATAATTGTTCATAGCTCCCATACAAGGTCCCCTCCCGAAAATCATTTAAACGCGCATAACTCATTACTAAATTAAGATATCCATATAAAATTTGGTATAAGTAATACTCATATACACAAAAATGTTACTGTGAAATTTTTTCCCGATCGGTTCATAATTGTTCATAGCTCCCATACAAGGTCCCCTCCCGAAAATCATTTAAACGCGCATAACTCATTACTAAATTAAGATATTCATATAAAATTTGGTATAAGTATTACTCATATGCACAGAAATGTTACTGTGAAATTTTTTCCCGATCGGTCCATAATTGGTCGTAGCTCCCATACAAGGTCCCCTCCCGAAAATCACTTAAACGCGCATAACTCATTACTAAATTAAGATATCCATATAAAATTTGGTATAAGTATTGCCCATATGCATAGAAATATTACTCTGAAATCTTTTCCGATCGGTCCATATTTGGTCATAGCTCTCATACAAGGTCCCCTCCCGAAAATCACTTAAACGCGCATAACTCATTACTTAATTAAGATATCCATATAAAATTTGGTATAAGTATTACTCATATGCATAGAAATATTACTCTGAAAGTTTTTTCCGATCGGTCCATAATTGGTCATAGCTCCCATACAAGGTCCCCTCCCGAAAATCACTTAAACGCGCATAACTCATTACTAAATTAAGATATCCATATAAAATTTGGTATTAGTATTGCCCATATGTAAAGAAATATTACTCTGAAAGTTTTTTTCGATCGGTCCATAATTGGTCATAGCTCCCATACAAGGTCCCCTCCCGAAAATCACTTAAACGCGCATAACTCATTACTAAATTAAGATATCCATATAAAATTTGGTATAAGTATTACTCATATGCATAGAAATATTACTCTGAAAGTTTTTTCCGATCGGTCCATAATTGGTCATAGCTCCCATACAAGGTCCCCTCCCGAAAATCACTTAAACGCGATTAACTCATTACTAAATTAAGATATCTATATAAAATTTGGTACAAGTATTGCCCATATGCATAGAAATATTACTGTGATTTTTTCCCGATCGGTCCATATTTGGTCATAGCTCTAGGTCCCCTCCAGAAAATCACTTAGATGAACAATATTCATTACCAAATAATGATATAGATACAGAATTTTGAAATTTTGTGTTTATATACACAATTGGTAATAGCCCCCATACAACGTCCTTTTACGAAAATCTCTTAAAGGCACATTACTCATTACCAAATAAAGCTATACTAAATTACGATATAGATACAAAATTTGATTGAAATATAGCTTTTATGTACAGAAATTTTGCTTAAAGAATTTTTTACGATCGGTCTATAATTGATCTTATCTCCCATACTAGGAACTGCCCCTAAAAGCGCTTTAACCTTATTTAACTATTTGCATTATTAATTTGTGTAGAACAAAATTATATATATGTATGTATTTTCAAAATCCTTAAATCTTTCACACACATGCATACGTGCAAATTATCAAATATTGCTAAGCACTATAAAAATATAAAAGAATATGGCGTTTATAATGTTCAATGAATCTTGGAATTGTAATAGATCTAAGCTGTTTAAATCTTGGGATTTTTCTATTTAAGACATGAGAAGACTTATTTCTACAAATATTTGATCAATTAGAAAAGTATTAATATAAAAGTAGCTGGTGGAGGGTATTTAAGATTCGGCTCAGCCGAATATAGCACTCTAACTTGTTCTTTCTTCAAATGATACTCTGTATGCTCTATAATATGAATTCAAAACACATGATTATTAAACACGGTCATTGAATAAGATCCTTCAAAAGAGAACTTTTTAGTACTTTTTATCTAAATAAATGATAAAATGGTACTTTTTGAATTTTCTAAAATACTCAACCTAGGAACATAAATTTTAACATACATGGTCTTGACTGAATACTATTCTGTGGGTACACTTTGGTACTTTTCCATTCTTCAAATGGTACCTTTTGGATTCTCTATTATGGTTAATCGGAACACATGACACACGGTCCTTATTAAATGAGAATTTATTGAGAGAGATTTTTGTACTTTTTTTCCGATGGTACTTTTTTTACGATATTGAACATAGAATTATAAAATTTAAAATGTAGGGACCTTTGGGACCTTTGGGACTTTTGGTACTTTTTCATTCACCAAATTATATTTTTGTAAATTGTCTATAATATTGAACACAGAAACATAAAATTGTTGATTAAATGAGAATCAATAAGAGGTATTTTATAGTACTTTTTATTCAAATAGTACTTTCGAAATTTTCTATAATGTGGAAGCTGAAAAAATTGTAATCAATTTTAAATTTTGTATGTACATATGTATTTAATTTTGGTTAGGATAGCGAAGTACCCGGTGTATTTTAGTAGTCTATGAAATAGAACATACCCAAGTCTGCCGAATAGTCAATAGACTAGTCTACAGATTAGCCAAAAAAATAGCCTATAGAGTAGTCAATGGATTTGTCAATAGGTTAGACAATAGACTACATCTATGAACTGATCCAGAAAAATTACAAAACAAACAAGGTAACTATGTGGATAGGAAGATATGTATCTAGACATAGGCAGTTCGGTGGATGTCGATATCCAAATTTGCTTATTCACTTTTATATATTTATAAAAAAAAAGTTCACCGCCTTTAAATAAAAGTTGATTTTTTGCCTTTTGTAGTCAGTATTTGAAGCGACAAAAGTTGTCAATGAATTGCTGGAGAGTGAAGAAGTAATTCTTTCTAACCACCATGAATTTTACAGATTTTTTTATATACTACATATATACATGTGACACTTTTAATCCATGTATCAAATTCAAATTCAGTAAATGTTTGTTGCATTAAATTATTGCAATCTGTACAGTCCTACCGTGTCTGTCAGGTAGCCAGTCAGTTCGTTAGAACTACATACATAGTTGTTGTTTTGCAATAAATGATGTTGGACATTTAAACACAAAAATGCTTTTAAATATTTGTATTAAAACAATTTTATTTAGCTAAAAATAAATTCAATTTTTTTCTTTTGTATAAAAATTTATTTTTTGCATTAAATTTTTGTTTTTATCATTTTCATTCAACGAACTACTTGTGGTTTTAACTGTTTACAAATGTCATACATTTTTTCGAACGAATTTTCTTTTTTTCATGGTTTTAACGGAATTTATGTTTGATAGTAAAACTATTTTCATTGTAGTCTGTGTTTTTTTTTTTGTTTTTGTCGGCAAGTGATTTGCATTTTTATTTAATATAAACGTGAAAATTAAGCTAAAATGTCAATAACTAGTCCATGTTAGTTTACCGAAAAATTTGTGTTAAAGTTTTTTTTACTGAAAATATGAAAAAATTTAATAGTATAGAAATTGAATTAATGAAATTTATTTAAAAATTTTTAAAAATAAATTATTTAGATTTTTTTAATATACAAAAATAATTTAATAGAAATTTTTTTGATCATTTCAGTTTTTAATAAAAAAATTTCCAGTAATTTTGACCCTAAGGCAGTACAACTTATAAGTGATTTTCATAGTGATATGAATTTCAATAATAGCAAGGTGAGGACATCGCAGTAACGATTTGAAGCATTAGGTCCAAAAGAAATTAGTTCCAAGATTATTATTTTAAATGTGATATTTTGTTTCAGAACTATATTTTTATTTGGATGATCAGCAGCATTAACGCATTATACACAAATTCAAAAAATCATTGTAATGTTTAAGCAAATAAATTTTAATTCTTTAAATCGTAAGCATTTTATTTAACTCAAAATACTAACACATTTCTTTACTTAATAAAAATATCAAACTTTTTACCTTTAAAATCCAACTTAAGCAACCAGTATTTATCACTTATATCCTGTAATTTCAACAACTCCACACCTTATTTTTTAACAACAAACACACACAAAAAAGGTATCAAAATTATCTTAAATATGACATTTAATGCTCTTAAGTTATTACTTAATGTATTTACAAAGCTTTAACTTTTAGTGTAACCAAAAAATATTCTAGACATTTTTAAGTAGAAATAAGTTTAGAGAAAAAAACATTTAAAAACTTTTAAATAATATTAAAATTCTACATACGATACTAAGGACTAAGACTACGTCTAAGTAGTAAGTAGTTGGGGGCTATTATGTTGGTCTTTTATGTTTGAATTTTATTATTCTATTCTGTTTTTTTTTTTAAGTTTTCAAAGGAAATATGTGTGTTTGTGTGAGAATTGTTTGTGCCCAACTCCCCTGTTGTGTATGTATATGTTGGCTGCTTTTAGCCAAAAGTTTAATAGTTTGTGAAATTTGTGTGACAAAGTTGGTTGGTCGACTGGCTGCTGCTGGTGGTGTTAGTGTAATTTTGTATTCCAGAAAAAAAATTATATATTTTACAACAAAAGGACTTATTAAGTAGTATGTTCTCTACTATTCTTTTACAACTCATATACAGGAACTGAAATGTAAAATTTTTACAAAAGAAAAAAAAAAAATGCTGAAAAAAAAACTTTTGTCAAAGCATAATTTGTTAATTTGTTGACATTAATACATATGAGTATCAACATTGTCCGTCACACATACACAATATACTCACTCTATTTATGACATTAAAAGTTTTTAATTTTTTGGTCTGCTGTTATTTACTTTTTGAACTGAAGATGTCAGTGAACTTTTAAAAGACCAATAGGAAGATTAAAACCACATAGAGAAGAGTATGGTACTGAACTATACACAAAATGTTAGTGACAGGCAGGCTCAAGCTCAGACAGACTAATATTCACACACACATTTATAAATAAATACTCAGTGACACATGTTACACATATTGGTAAAAGCAGAGATTTCAAATAGTGTTCTCATCTATTTTTTATAGCCCACCAGTTCAGTCAGTTATCCTGAACTAGATTTTTTACTCACATCTGATGCAAATTAAGCTTCGTTCGGTGTGACATCAAGTACAAAATTCTTAAATTTTTCGATTAATCAGTAAGTTTTTTATTTGCATGTAAAATGTCTATGATTTATTTATGTATATCAATTGGATTTTTTTGAATATGATATAAAAGCATTTTTAAGCTTTGTTAAACTTCAAAAAATGATTACATCCTTTCATAATTCACGCACAGATGTACGGTTAAATATTTATGTTTGTGCATTTTATTTCCGTCAAACAACAAAGAACCAGGAACCAAAAAAAAAAAAACACGAAAAAGATCACTGAACTTTTATGAATGGCCACAAAAACTATTTGCTGTTTTATTTTCTGTTTTGTTAACATTTTTAAAATATTTTATATTTTTTTTTATTTAGTTAGGAATTTTACAGCTGTGAATAAATAAAATAGTTTATTATATTCGTATACAATAACTTAATTAAAATGATAAACATCATTATCATCATCGACATAATTATCGTTCTTTTTTGTTGTTGCTCTAGTTGTAGTTGTCGTCGTCATCGACAACGACATCAGCCTGGACAACGCCTACAACTTTTATTTATTTTATAAAAATAAAATTTATATCAAATATAAATTTTAAACTGTGTGTGCGTCTGTGACGTAGAGTATATGTATTACATACTTATAAAATGTAAAAATATTATATTGTTATAAATAATTAAACATACACATACATTTTATATATGCCTACTTAAATTACATACATACATATCGCTCATTTACTACGAGACAGGCATATCTTAAATTTAGCCTTTTTTAACTTAAATTCAGAAAACTTTTATTCCGATTTTAATTTATCTATTACTTATTTATCTGGTTACGTCGTCATCGACAACGACATCAGCCTGAACAACGCCAACAACTTTTATTTATTTTATAAAAATAAAATTTATATCAAATATAAATTTTAAACTGTGTGTGCGTCTGTGACGTAGAGTATATGTATTACATACTTATAAAATGTAAAAATATTATATTGTTATAAATAATTAAACATACACATACATTTTATATATGCCTACTTAAATTACATACATACATATCGCTCATTTACTACGAGACAGGCATATCTTAAATTTAGCCTTTTTTAACTTAAATTCAGAAAACTTTTATTCCGATTTTAATTTATCTATTACTTATTTATCTGGTTTTATGTTTATATATGGTAAAAGATCACTAAACATTTAAAGCGGGTTTTCTCTAAATATTTTTTATGATTATACCAGTCTTGCAGTAAATGTAGTCTTCTTTGTGCAAACAATATTCTGAAAATTAAAAAAAAAAAAAATAATAATTTTACATCAACGTTGATATATTTTACACATACAATTGAATTGTCTGAAAGTCTGACCAGAGTTATTGTCCCAGTGAACTTACGATTCAGACTGATTAAATTCAAGTTCTTTCAAGTAAATACGGACTGAACTAGAACTGAACTAGAACTGAACTAGAACTGAACTAGAACTGAACTAGAACTGAACTAGAACTGAACTAGAACTGAACTAGAACTGAACTAGAACTGAACTAGAACTGAACTAGAACTGAACTAGAACTGAACTAAACTAAATCCGAGTTAATGCAATAAGCAATAGAATTATAATTCTTAACTTCTTGGTTTGTTGGGTAATTGTGTGCATGTGTTGAATTATGTTTGTATGTATTCATTTGGTAAAAAAGTATTTACCGAGTATGTTCTGTATGTTTAACATCAATTTTAATTAGTTTTTTTTTTTTTTTTTTTTTTTTTATATTTTACATATTACAATGAAAATAATTATTATCTCTGTTGTTGATAAATAAAATTAACATACTTCTTATATTAAGATGTGCCGACTGTGCAGTTAATTAACGGTTAAACTAAGCCGAAAAATATTGTTTTGAACTATAATAATTGAAATTTAAATTACCAAAATCTGCTTGGCACACCTTAATTTTATTTTAATTCTCATCTAAAAATATAAACTTTGATATATTAAATAATGTTCTATACCTTGTGGTACAATTAATGTTAATTTTTTTCCTGCCAATTTTTTGTTGTTGTTTGCAATTGTGTGCATATTTCTTTTATGATTATTATTATTGTTGTCGTTTTAGTTTTTTGTTGTTGTTATAAATCATTTGCTATTGCTTTTATATTCTCTATTATGAGAAAAGAATGTAACTATTGTTGTTGCCAGCCTGTTGTCATTGCTGTTACATGCAACAGACACACACTTTTGAAATAAAGACAACATACATTCGTATTGCCTATATGCATTTAATTTTTGTATACTACAGATTGTATGCGGCATTTTATTGCTGTTGTTGTAGTATTATCAGAATAACATGTTGCAAGAAAAAAATGTATGTCATATAACAGTTGGAATGTGTAGCATCAAATTTGTTGGCTTTTATGACTTTTCTAAACAAATTATTTTGTGTTGCTCTCCATCTGTCGTATGATTTTATCTATGATATTGTAGTTTATTTAGGAAAGAAAAAAGATTTGAAATAATAAGCTCAACGGCAGATATTATGCGAAATAAATTAAGGAATGATAAATTATGTATATAAAAAAACATTAACAATGAAATAAAGAATTTAAGAGAAATTAAAATTATAAATTATTTTTTGTCTTTGTAATATTGCAACCACTATTTTAATTACAGATTATTGCACTCATTGAAGATAGAATCCTGAAAATACCACTTTAGTAACCAGCATTTAGCTTTAATTTTGAATCGTATTTGTTTTTAATACACTCTTCAAAACATTTGTCGACCTTAGTTTAGTTTTCTCTTTATATCTATTAAGCCTTAATTTACCATTTCTATTTTTAGTTTTATCTCTGGCCCATAATTATAAATTATTGTTTAATGTTATTACGCTGTTTTGGCTGACTGTTGGTACCTGTGGTGAAGCTAAACATTTCATAAAGATTGTGGCCCCTTCGGCAATTTTAATTAAAATTAATAAAGTTTCAAGTGTTTTGTTTCAGTTTATTTTGGCCAAAAAAATTTAATATTGCTTGGTTTAAACTGAAATTCCATTACCATAGATTATGGCGGATGAAACAGTTAAATAATAGTTAGAATATTTGTTTAATTTATTCTTCTTATAGCTGATTTACTGAAATTTAAATTAATTAAATTTTTAAAAATAGTGTACTAAGTTAGATTTTTTTATAGATTTTTCAAATTGATTGATTGCACATCTTTAGCGCATAATAAGTATTAGTTCTAGTTCAGTTCTAGTTAAGTTCTAGTTCAGTTCTAGTTCAGTTCTAGTTCAGTTCTAGTTCAGTTCTAGTTCAGTTCTAGTTCAGTTCTAGTTCAGTTCTAGTTCAGTTCTAGTTCAGTTCTAGTTCAGTTCTAGTTCAGTTCTAGTTCAGTTCTAGTTCAGTTCTAGTTCAGTTCTAGTTCAGTTCTAGTTCAGTTCTAGTTCAGTTCTAGTACAGTTCTAGTTCAGTTCTAGTTCAGTTCTAGTTCAGTTCAGTTCTAGTTCAGTTCTAGTTCAGTTCTAGTTCAGTTCTAGTTCAGTTCTAGTTCAGTTCTAGTTCAGTTCTAGTTCAGTTCTAGTTCAGTTCTAGTTCAGTTCTAGTTCAGTTCTAGTTCAGTTCTAGTTCAGTTCTAGTTCAGTTCTAGTTCAGTTCTAGTTCAGTTCTAGTTCAGTTCTAGTTCAGTTCTAGTTCAGTTCTAGTTCAGTTCTAGTTCAGTTCTAGTTCAGTTCTAGTTCAGTTCTAGTTTCGTTCTAGTTCAAGTTTCATAGTTCAGTTTCTAGTTCAGTTCTAGTTCAGTTCTAGTTCAGTTCTAGTTCAGTTTCTAGTTCAGTTCTAGTTCAGTTCTAGTCAGTTCTAGTTCAGTTCTACTAGTTCAGTTCTAGTTCAGTTCTAGTGCAGTGCTCTAGTTCAGTTTCTAGTTCAGGTTCTAGTTCCAGTTCTAGTTCAGTTCCTAGTTCAGTTCAGTTCATGTCTAGTTCAGTTCTTTTCCCTTCTAGTTCAGTTTCTAGTTCAGTTCTAGTTCAGTTTCTAGTTCAGTTTCTAGTTCAGTCTAGTTCAGTTCCTAGTTCAGTCTAGTTCCGTTCTAGTTCAAGTTTACTATGTTCAGTTTCTAGTTCAGTTCTAGTTCATCTATAGTTCAGTTCTAGTTCAGCTTCCTAGGTTCTAGTCAGTTCTAGTTCAGTCTAGTTTCAGTTCTAGTTCAGTTCTAGTTCAGTTTCTAGTTAAGTTTCTAGTTCAAGTTCTAGTTCAGTTCTAGTTCAGTTCTAGTTCAGTTCTAGTTCAGTTTCTAGTTCAGTTCTAGTTCAGTTCTAGTTCAGTTCTAGTTGAGTTTTTGACCCGCTTGCTGGTTAAGCCAGCCAAGCACCAAGTTGTGTTTTTTTAGCTTTAAATTTAAACAAATAAAATTACTTTTTTATCTGCAGTTAACATCTCAAAGTTATAAATGCTCTTACAAGTTATCAAATTATAATAGATGACATTGAACTTTCCTCAATTTATTGTAGACTTAAAATAAAAAGTTTCTGTTAAACCTTTAGGTTAAAATGTGCAACATTGAATGAAACTTCTTCTGTCCAAAAATTTTATCTTAGGTACTAACTCCCTATACTTGGACTTTAAATCAAGT
Source organism: Lucilia sericata (assembly GCF_015586225.1). NCBI lineage: Eukaryota > Metazoa > Arthropoda > Insecta > Diptera > Calliphoridae > Lucilia > Lucilia sericata. The sequence goes on along the minus strand of NW_023994351.1, from coordinate 207,410 downwards.
GTTGATAAAAAACTTAAAGCTGCATAAAAAGAGAAAAGGAAAAACAGAAGCCGAAAATTAAACAAATGTAATTTATAAATTTATTTTTAGCACTCAAACCAATGAAAACGTACAAAAAAAAAAAAAAAAAAAATTGGGTATTCCAAAAAAATTCAACTATTGCTATCATAAGTATGTACATATATCCGTTATAAAAAGTCATTCCTTTAGTTCGTGGTGAATATCTCGAACTAAAGTTACTCTGGGAAGAGAGCAGTCAAAAGCTCTTCAATTCAGATATAAACGGAAATGGTAAAAGAACTAATTTCTAAGTTCTGTAAAGAAAGGTATTAATAGTTGTTACTCTGTAGATTATTAAGGACATTAAAGAATGCTTGATTTGCTGCTGGATTATAAGAAATGTATGAAGTAACCAATTGACTTAACAAAGAAAACATTCATATGAAATTATCAAAGAAACACTTTAAAATGTTTTAGAAAAATAATTAGAGGAACCTTCTGCCATCTTATAAAACTGCTAGGTATTTTTTACAATATAAGTTTGTATCTGTCTACAATGCACTTGCATAAGCAAATATTTGTATATTGCTTATGTGGTAGTAGATATACATATATTCGCAATTGGTAGTGGTAGTTGTGAAATAATTTGTATATGTGTGTATGTAGTGACAGCAATTGTAGATATTGTACTATATGCGAGTATAGACAGAAAACAGGAAACTTCGTAGCAAATGTTCAAACCATTAATTATATCTGTCGCACGCCCATTGCAATAAACTAAAATATTATTATTTTTTTATTTCTTTCTTCTCTTACCTCTCTTCCATGCTCACTTTTTTGGTGAATTTATGCATGTATGCAACGATACATGTTCATATGAAAATGGAATTTAGTATCCCTGAAGTTTAACGAGAAGTTTGTGTATCCTTCTTTTTATGGCATTTCTTTCCAATCATTACTTTTGTGTTCCCAAGTAGTCTAAGAAGACATTACTTTAATTCTTTTTTTTTTCTGTAATTTATAAAATATTTATTAGCAATCTCAGTAATATCTGATGAAAATCTATGGATAACTATTCAGTTTACTAATTTTCTTGATCCTTTCTAAAATAGTAGGAGAGCCGCTCCGAACTACAGGGTTGCGTTTGCATACGTACAAAAAAGTCTGTGCCATTTTTTGCAATTTCTATAAAAACTTGAAAATGTTGCTTGAGTTAAGCGTGTCTTCATATGAATATAATTTTTTTCCTCTCAAAATAAAAATAATTTTGTTAAAAGTAAAATTTAAACAAAAAAATTATATTTATTTAAAGAAGATAAAATATAAAATGAGATGCCATTAATAATTCTTTTATTAAAAAATATATAACTATTTTATTTGTTTGAGAGTTTTATGTTAATGTATTTGTGAGATATTCATTTTTGTCAGACAGTTTTTATATGAAGGATTTAAGTCTAAAAAAAAAAAAATCAGTAGGTAAGAAGGAATGACACTCTTTCAACTTTGAAAAGTTGAACCTATATATGAGCTATGGACAATTGATATTTTATTCGAGTTATAGCCAAATTTGCATCGATTATAATTTTGGTATATAATGCTCATTTGTGTAGATGTATTTTTATCACATTGCTGAAATCGATCAGGAGAAGCTTTGAACCGATTTCAGCTACATATTTTCACAGTTAAATTACAAAGTTTTATATGCTGAAAATTTCTTTCTGTGTCTATTTAAAAATATGAACAATATGCAATTATAAATATCTATTTATCTTTATGTGTTGATATTTTCTCTTTTTGAACATTTATTTAAGTACGGTCCATTGCATGTCCTAATGTTTAAAATGCATAAAAAATTTCACTTCTAATTGGCTTATATACATTTCGAATCATAAGTATTCATATACAACTGTTTTGGATTAATTTAGAAATATTTGAATTCTGTTTGAATATCCATACAAAGAAAATAAATAAAACAGAAGCAAAAGTATGATTTATTTGTTCATGTTTTTATATCCTACACCACTATAGTATTATGCGTATATGCTGATGTCTGTAACTCACAAAATAATGGGCCTACATCTTCCTTATGTATCAATCTCTGTATTCGAAGCTCTCTCCGTCCAGCTAGCCTGCTAGCCACCGGTAATGGTTCCAATATCCTTGATGCCTCTATAAACATTAGTAACACAATAACATCTGGCAACTAACATTTATATAAACTAAAAGTATAATTAGGATCGGCCTATATTTGACCCAAGATCCCATAAAAAAGCATTTTCAGAAAATAAGCTTTTCGTCAAACTGGTATAGGGTAAAATATGATTGGCCATGCTCTAATATTATTTCTCACTTGTTTATTCCCAAATTAGTGTTCAAAAATCTAGGTTAGTTGTTTATGTAAACAAATTTTATAACATTTTGTGAAATTATAAACTTTATAATATAAAGCAATATGCAGTTGGGGATTGGATTATAAAGACAATGGTTTTCAATCTAGATATTAGCAGAATAATGATAAACAATTAAAATTAGAACAATTAACAAGAAGTTGAATTATTACTTTATATTATTATATTACAACACTATAGTTGCGAGAGTATTATGCGTTTGTGCAGATGTCTATAATACACACTAATATTGGTCCAATACTTAGCTTAAAGTATATCAATCGGGTTAGAATATCTGCCTCATCCTGATTTAGCGTTGTCCGTCCGTCTGGCTGGCTGTGCGCAAGGTGTATGTCGAAAATTTTCGAGATAAATTCACTCGGTTCCTTAGGCTCATTATTTCACCTAGACCTCATACAACTGAAACCCCCGAATCAAGCCTTATTTAATCCTAGCTTCCATGCAAAGCCCCCTTCAGAAAATTTTTTTTAAATGTCCACTATTCACTCAAAATTGTAGGTGGGTCAATCGTTGCCCTAGCCTCCATATCAAGCATCTTTCACACTTAAAGTATATCAATAGGGTTAGAAAAACATTCTGAGCCTTATTAAGCATTGTCCGTCCGTCTGGCTGTGAGCAATGTGTAAGTCAAAAATTCTGGACTCAAAAGCCCTGAATATTGATCCTTACTTCCATAGAAAATGATATAAAAGTTCACTATTTACTTAAAGCTATATGTGGCTCAATGTTAGCCCCTAGCCCTCAAATAAAGCTTCATTCAGAAATTTAGTTTTTCAATAAATTGCTAAAATATATCGAAACCATTTTTTTGAACTCGAAATGGCGGAAATTGATCTATTATTTCAATATATTCAGCTTAATAAAATAATGTGAAATAATACTGGTTTAGCTTAAAACTAGAATCCTCAAATTTTGCACTAACAAATTTGTCATCCATGTGAACATTTGGGTAATAAATTGGCGAATTAGAAATAGGGGCGTGGCACCTCCCATATGAATAAAATAATAAAAAACGTATATCTACGAAAGTATAAGAGTTAAAATTCTAAAAGTTTGTACGGGCAACATTGAAATCCAAATAAAAAATTGACGAAAAAAAATGGGAGGACTAGAAATAGGGGGCGTGACACCTCCCATATGAATTAAATACAAAAATGTGAATATCTGGAAAATGCTTAGATCTAGAATTCCTAAATTTTGCAAGAACAACTTTGTCATCCATGTGAACATTTAGGTAATAAATTGGCAAATAAGCAACAGGGGGCGTGGCACCTTTCATATGAATTAAATACAAAAATTCTAATATATTTATGTGGGACATCATTGGAGCTAGAATCCTCAAATTTTGCACGAACAGCTTTGTCATTCGTGTTAACATTTGGGGAATAAATTGATGGACTAACAATAAGGGGTGTGGCATCCCTCATATGAATTAAACACACAAATACGTATATCTGGGAAATTATTAGAGCAAGAATCCTCAAATTTTGCACGAACAACTTTTTCATCCATGTGAACATTTGGGTAAAAATGGGAGGATTACAAATAGGAGGCGTGGCACTTCCCATATGAATTAAATACTAAAATTCCTATGTCTAGGAATGCATTGCAGCTGGAATTCCTTTATGAGCTATTTATGTTGAACTAGCAATAACGGGAGTTGCACCTCCCATATAAGTTAAAACTAAAATTCGTATATCTGGGAATCTATAAAAGAGAGAACACTAAAATTTTATATGGAAAATTTTATTACATACATATAAATATTTAAGAAAATTAATGTACTTTTTACACAAAGTTAAAAATGTGTATAGTAGTAGTGGTTTCATTTATAATTAATTAATTTCAAATATTGATAACAATATACTTATACATACATAATAATTGCAGTATACTCAAACATAAATCTTAAATAAATAAGTTATAACCATAATTTCATCTTAAATAATTAACTTAAAATATAGATTTTCAGTATTATGTTTAAAGGTCATACAATAAATCAAAAAATGTTCTTTTTCCATATAATTCCAAAATTTTTAACCTCAACAAAAATCTAACACATCTAACAATTGTATCATTAACGCACTAAGAGCGGCTGCTATGCTCCCTTTAAACTGTAAAAATAAAAAACATTTTAATTTAAATTTTTAAACATTTAACAAATGAGTGAATAGAAAAGTGGCAGTTTAAAGTCCATATGCTTTACAAGTGGTTCTTAAATTGTGTGTAAATCTGGACGAATGAATGAATCTGTGAGTGAGTGCGTGTGTTTGTGGAACGTGTGCACTTGTATAACCATGTGTGTATATATGTAAGTGTGTGTAAGCCTCTGGCATAAAATCATAACTCTAATAATTCGCACTTTACTAAAGCTTTTTGTAATAATTCTGACCATTAACACTACATATACAAACAACAAACACACACACACATATATACGCAAACGTTTGTTAAATGGCCAACAAACACATACTTACTCAAACATATTGTTTTCATGTTTAAAATTTTGTTGGTTTGTGTTACATAAAGTCTATTTGAGCATATAACACCACACACTTAAATACATTTCTATGGATGTTTGTATGTATATATCTATGTATGTATATTTGTATGTGGCACACATTTACAGATGTTTAATGTTTGGTCAATTGGCACTTATGTTTAAAATTGTACAAATGGCCACCTAATAAAAATTTTAACTGAAATCCCTTTAATGTTGTCTCTGCTAGTATCGTTTCTTTTTTTTTTGTTTTTTTTTATGATTATAGACTAAAGCTAAATAAAATGACCAAATAGTTAGAAACAATAATCAAATTATACAGTGAACATGAACATTGACTTTTCCAAAGAACACTTTCTGAACAGAGAACAGTTTTCAAGAGAAATTTTTGTGAACAGTTACCTTTATAGAAAGGATTCTACGAGTAATTATTTATTACTTGAACAGTTTTCTGTATACAGGAAAGAGTTTTCTATAGAAAACCTTTTTAACGGTTTTTCTACTGAACTTATTCCTTATCTCGTCCCACTGTACAATATGTTGTTCAATAATAATAGAAATTAAATGAAAATATTCTCATGAAAAAAAAAACATTTAAATAAAAATATTAATTAGTTTTGTGTGAAAGTAATCTAAATGTTTTCAAAACAAACTGCAAAAAAAATACTTTAAACAAACGTACAACAAAAATCTATATAATTTTAATTGCTTACATAAATCATAATAAAATTAAATTGTTTAATTTTTGCTTACATTTAAAAATTCAATTAAAAATCATTAAAAAATAAATACAAAATCAAATAAATTATAGCAGAAACCATACAAAAAGCTTTAAGTTATTCTAATGTTTAATTTTTTTTACACAAATTATAAAATTATTTTTCAATAATTGCCTATAATTCATTTAGGCCCAATATTATTTAATTTTTTTGCACATAAATAATTTTCGGCTACAACTCTTTACTCTGCTATGAGTTCCGTACTGTTCTGTCGATTAATTTGTCTGAACGTAGTACATATTTATGTTGTGTATTCAAGGAATTTCGTAATTAAAATTCACATTGAAAATAAAAGAATTTTATGTTCATTTTTGTGGTTAATATCATCGCATTAAACAAATAACCACGTATACAAAATTAATCCACCAATACCTCTGTTATAAATTTTCGCATATACATTTTCTTTTATTTTACTCTTTTATACATTTTTTTGTACTTTCTCTGATTTCCTGTTTTCGCTTACATTTCTGTTTACACGCATATACACCTGGAAATTCATTTAGAGTTACCTTTAGTTATAGGTTCAATGAGAATGTGTATGTGTTTGTGCAAAATACCATGAGGTAACTAAAGGGGGGAAAAATTTCCGTAGTTAATGAATTTGCTATGCCATTAGAGGTGTAAACCTTTAAAATATATTTATGTTGGTAACACCAGGGATTGTTAGATCCATATTGTCCAATCTTGTACCCGGCAAATGGAAAAAGAAAAGTTTTCTAATTTTAAAGAAATTATCTTTTATAAAAAATCATTATTTTAAAGAAATGTTTTTTGAAAACTTTCTCTTTGATTGCATTTTTTATACAGAAAATTTTCGAAATTCTCTTTATCTAGAGACAATTTTCGAAATTTTGTATAAAATTACATAATTAAAAAAATCACTTTTTTTAACAATTATTCTAAAACTTTTCCTTTGATTGCCTTTTTATAGAAAACTAGCAATACCCAGTGTGCTTTGCTACCCTTAAGTCAATATAAATAAACAAAACCCAAACCCCTATTGAATTCCCGCTAATTTATACGCAAATGTTCACATGGATGTCAAAGTTCTTTGTGCAAAATTGAGGATTCTAGCTATGGGAGGTACGAAGACCACCTTATGAAAGTCCGCCCAGTTTTCTCTTAAGTATGCACATGGATGTTAAAGGACTTTGTGTATAATTTTAAGATTCTATCTTCAATGGTTTCCCAGATAAACGAATTTTAATATTTAATTCATATGGAAGGTGCCACGCCCCCTATTGCTAGTCCGCCCATTTGTTGTCCTAAACATGTTGATACTAAAGTGCCTCCGAAAAAATGAGGACAATTTAAGATTTTCTTTATATGGAAGGTGCCATGCCCATTTTATTCCCATGTATTCATATGGATGTCAAAGTTGTCCATTGTGTGCTCTTAAAATTTCTGAGAATTGCGACTTTTAATTTTGCATGTAGGAGTGGCACGTCGTCCACTTGAAATTTTGTAGTAAAATGTAACCCATAGTTCCTTCCAGACATACAGGAAGACATTGTGAAAATTTCAGAAAAATCGGTCCAGCCGTTTAGCTGTCTATAAAGTACAAACATACAAACACATTTATTTTCATATATATATATTCAAAATTCTCTTTTTCTATAGAAAATTATCGATATTCTTTATTTCTATTAAATTTTCGAAATTTTCTCTTTTTATTCAATTTTTGAAATTTTCTTTTTGTATTGAGAATTTTTGAGATTTTATTTTTTCCATGTAAGATTGTCGAGATTTTTTCTGTAGAAAATTTTCAAGATTTTCATTTTTTATAGATAATTTGGGCAAATTTTCTTCTTATATAGAAAATTTTGTGAATTTTTCTATTTATATTTATAGAAAATTTTGGGAAATTTTCTATTTATGAAGAAAATTTTGGGAAATTTCCTATTTATGAAGAAAATTTTTGGAAATTTCCTATTTATATAGAAATTTTTGGGAAATTTCCTATTTATATACTAATTTTGGGAAATTTTCTATTTATATAGAAAATTTTGGGAAATTTCCTATTTATATAGAAAATTTTGCAAATTTTCTATTTTTACAGAAAATTTTGGGAAATTTTCTGCTTTTATAAAAAATTTTGTAAAATTTCATGATTTTATAGAAAATTTTGGGAAATTCTCTAATTTTATAAAAAATTTTGGGAAATTTTCTGATTTTATAGAAAATTTTAGGAAATTTTCTGCTTTTATAAAAATTTTTGTAAAATTTCGTGATACTATAGAAAATTTTGGGAAACTTTCAGATTTTATAGGAAATTATGGGACATCTTCTGATTTTATTGAATATTTTAGGAAGGTTTCTGATTTTATAGAAAATTTTGGGAATTTTCTGATTTTATAAAATATTTTGTAAAATTTCGTGATTCAATAGAAAATTTTGACAAATTTTCTTTTTATATAGAAAATTTTGTAACTTTTATTTACATAGAACAAATTTTGGGAAATTTCCTATTTATATAGAAAATTTTGGGAAATTTTCTGATTTTCTTTGAAAAAAAATTTGGAAAAATTTATTTTTTTTTTAAAAATTAATATTTTTGTACAAAAATTTTTTTATAGAAATTTCTGAAATATTTCTCATTTTACAAAAAATTTTGTAAAATATCTATTTTTATAGAAAATTTTCGAAAATATCTATTTTTTTATAAATTTTTTTTTTTCTAAATGTTTCTGTTTTTATAACAAATTTTCTAAAATTTTCACTTTTTATATAAAGTAATCTGAAAATTTCTCTTTCGATAGAAAATGTTTATTTTTATAAAAATATTTTTCAAATATTTCTTTTCATATATAATATGTTCAATCATTTTTCTTTTATTATAAAAAATTTGTTAAAATCTTGCTTTTGTAAAAAAAAAATTATCGGAAATTTGTATTTCTATTAAAAATTTTTCAATCATTTGATGATTTATATAAAATTTCTAAAAATTTTATGATTTATATAAAATTTCCAAAAATTTTTGTAAAATTACTCCATATTTTAGAAAAATTTCTCTTTTTTATAAATAATTTTCTAAAGATTTCTCTATTTTAGAAAATTCTTTTTTTGTATAAAATAATCTGAAAATTTCTGAAATTGTTTCCCCTGATAAAAAATATCTTTCTTATACATATAAAACTATCGAAAATTTTTCTTTTATTGTAAAATATTTGCTAAAATTTAGCTTTTTTATAAAATTTTATTGAAAATTTCGTTTTCTGTAAAAAATTCGAGAAAATTTTATGATTTATGGAAAATTTTCAAATAAATATATTCTCTTGTTTAGAAAAAGAATTGTCAAAGGTTTCCCATTACCGCTTTAAACACAGCTGATATGCGTGTACAAAAAACAAAAATTATATTTTATACACACAACTCTAACAAAATACTTAACTTATGTTGCAGTATGAATGCAGTTGAATTACAACAATATACTGAATAAATAAAACGAAACAGAAGAAGCACAAATGTATAAAAATCTAAAATATCACAAAAGAAACAGAAGAAAACACTAAACACCAAAATACAAGAAACAGAAAAAACACATTAAATGTAGAAAAAAATAGTGCGAAAAACTTCCCAAAAAATAACTTACATTCTTATACTATCCAAGGTAAAACAGAAGTTCAACTACAAGAAATATGTAACAAATAATAAAAAAAAGTAATAAAATAGTTAAACGTGCGTAAAAAGTAAAAATTTATGATTTTAAACAAAATATTTGTGGCAAAATTTTTTCACTTTTTTCGCCACTTTATATTACGCTGTTTTAAATTAAAAATCAACAAGAAAAAAAAAAAAAAAAAAAAGAAGGTTTATTAACCCTTGTAAATATTGTTTTACCTTTTTTGTTTATGTTGTTTTTCTTGTTTTTTATTTTTCACATATTTTAAGAGATTATCACACTTTGTTTTTGCCTTCGATAAGATGAGAATTTTGTGGGCTAAAGAGCGGTGGGTATGAGGAAATAGTTTGAGATGTAAGATGAAGTGCATTTGCAAGAAGCAAACAAAAAAAAAAAAGAGTTTTTAAAAGTCTGCAATCTGTCTTTCATAGTTGGTCTCTATCATCTAAATGATGCGGAAATTTTTAATAAACAAACACTTTTTCCCCGTTAACTTTGTTTTGACGACTGCGCAAGCGTTCTATTATTCTCAACATAAACTGTTATAGTTGTATTTTATCATCAAATTGAACTACAAAAAACAGCAGAAAAAAACAACTGACCGGTAACTTCAAAATGCATATTTTACTCATTTAATGTATACATTTCAGTAAAAGAAGGTTGACTTGGCTGTTTTCATGTTCAGTTCTTTTTTGTTTTGCACCGTTCTGTTTCGTTTAGGTATCTAAAGTTTCGTCTGTGATACTTTTATTTTATAGTTCAACATACGTTGTTAGTGTGGCCAGATGTTGTTTTCTTCATAACTTCCAGGGAAAATGTGACACAATGGAAACTTTTCCTGAATTTTTTTTATAGAAAAGTTTCAAAAATTACCCTTGCTATGGAAACATTTTTCAAAAATTTAGAATATTAGAAATTAGAATATTTTCTATAGAAAATTCTTAAAATAATATTCTATAATAGAGATAATATATTTTTCCATAAATATTTTCAAAAATTTCTCTTCCTATAAAATTATTTGGAAAATTTCTCATTTTATAGAGAATTTTATATTTTTTCCTTTTTAGAAAATTTTCCAAAATTTACCCTTTTTTGAAATTTAATAGAAACTCTCGAAAAATTATCTTGTAATAGAGAGATTTCGCTTTCTATAGGACATATTTTGAAAACTTCTCTTTCTATAAAAATTTGTTGACTTTTTTTTAATTTATTTTCCTATAGCATATTTTTGAAAATATCTCTTTCTTTAGAAATATTTCTTTTTGCTTTCCATACAAAATTTTGTAAAATTTCCACTTTCCAAAAAAAATTTTGTAAAATTTCTTTTTTATAGAAAATTTTATAAAATATCTCGTGTTTTTAGGAAAATTATTCGTTCAATAGAGATTTTTCAAAGTTTTTTCGTAAAAAAATTTTCACTTTTCATAAAATTGTTTTTAAAATTTCTGTTTCTATGGAAAAATTTCGCTTTATATAAAGAATTTCACAATTTTTTGCAAGAAAATTTTTCAAAATTTTTTGTTTTTAAACAATCTTTGTGCAGATATTTTACGAAAATTTCTTTTTCTATAGAAAATTTTTTTAATTTATTTTCTATTTCTAGAAATCTTCTAAAAAAGCTAAAAAAAGCTAAACAATCTGGTTATTTTTATTTCTTTGAAACATAAAAGTCGCGTGACTTGATGATGTTATAGTTTTTGTAATTGTTATTGCATAAAATTTAGTTTAACGTCATTTTTAAAGCGTCATTATAAAAAAGAACAAAATAATGTTCTCACTGTCTCTCGCTCTCTATTTACATTTTACCGTTACACTTTTTTAAAAAGCTTTTTGGTTTAACCGGAAAGCTTTTTAGGTCTTTAAAGGAGTTTAATTGCCTAATAGAATAAGAGAGAGTCAATAAGTGCAACAACTCGGAAAAGAAAATGCATTAGAAATATACATATGTATACATATGATACATTTAAGTTAAAAGAAAATATTATTTAAATTATTAATTAAGGCATACAACATTTAGTTAAAAGAGAGAGAGAGAGAAAGCATGGGTTTTGAGAAAATTTATACTCTCACTCTCTCCCAGTCATATTGCACTCTCCCTCTCTTATTAACAAACTCTCTCAGTACTTTATGACTGCATTGCATGCCCTGAAAATCCAGACCTACATCAACATTTTTGAACACATAGAAAACCGAAAAAGAAAATTATGCCAAGCTGAAAATTGAGCAGAATAGCAGGATTTTGTATACAAAATAATTGCATACACATACATAAGCACAGACATAAAAACCCGTAAAAGTTCCAGGCGCATCTTTTTCGAAATTGTGTCAAATACTAACAAACAACAACAAAATCATATGCATATACATATAAACATTCGTACAGATACACATACAAAGAAAAACTTCAAAAAAATGAAGTATACGCAGAAAATTATCTACATACTCAAACATTTATTCCGGAATTAATGGCATTTTTTTTTTCCAAAATAATTGCAATTTAATTTGTCAAACTCTTAAGAAGTTTTTAATTTTTTGTTTTAAATTGTGCTATATGCATATGTAAAGCTTTTTTGTTTGGAATTCTGCAATTAATAAACTGTAAAGGCAAAAACATAGATATCAGTTCATGCTCATCTTGCCTTTTAACGTCATCATGATTGCATCATAGTGTAACCTCAAAATACTTTTAAATACTAGATACGAGCTTATTGTTAAAACGTCAGAGCATGAAAGTATCAAGAACTTAACATCACCAGCAGCAACAACATCATCATCATCATCATCATCAGTGACATCGTCATCATGTATTTAAAAGCTGCTAGTAGCAGTATTAAAAACAATAAAAGAGGAAAAGCCATCATAATTGCTTATAACTAAGGTAAAAAAAAATATAACACACACTTTAGCTAAAGAACAAAAAACCAAACAAAAAAATTGAAAAAGAATAAACAAAAAGCTATAAAATCCAAAACAAAACAGTACAGAAAAGTAGAAACAAAAGCCAAAATAAAAGTTTCTAACCTTATACTCAAACTCTCATTTAAATGGTAAAACAACCGGGTTAAACAATCAAAATCTATACTAAGTACTTTTTTTAGTTTATGCTGCCTATGCAGACATACTAATAAAAATGGAGCTAAATAAAATGAAACTGTCATAATATTTATCTAAAACTCTAACACTTCCTCTAAAACTGCGTTCATTTACTCTTTGACTCACACTACCACTGCATTCTATCTCGGGCTCATGCATTAATTTGGTTTTCTTTTTTTTTGTAATAGAAATAAATTTCAAAATGTATATAAAAATTCTATGTTCTGTAAAAATTTCCATTGTTGTTTAGTTATGTGTGTGTGTGTTTTTTTAATTCATTTATAATCAACGTTTCAAATTCATTTAAAAACTTACATACATATAAACATACATACGTATGTATATCTATATAAATGCATGTTTGCATATAGTAGATTTTATTTTGTTATCATTCTATACTTTTTTTTTCTTTTAAAAATATATATATTATACATTTTTATCGTCATAGTTTATGGTGTGAATGCCTTCTGCACAATTTTCGTATATGTCTAAAATACCAGAAGAAAACACGTTGCACTATTGCCAATTTTTGCAGACTAACACACATATACATTCATATATACACGCATACAAACACACACTTACCGACATACACATACGCAAACACTTTGGTAGAAAAATAATAGTTACCGGAAAAATATATTATGCAAGAGATGATTATGTCTATACAATAGCAATTGTGTGTATTTGTGTGTGTGTGTGTGTCTTGGTGTATGTGTGAAAATAGGAAATAAATTTTTCACCAGAGTGTAATTGTTCGAGAATGTCAGAGAAATATAGGTAGGCAGAGAATAAGTGAGATACCGTGTTGAGTTTTCTTTTTCAGAGAGAAACCTAGTTCTAGTTTTATTGGGAGTAGTTCATATTAACAGTGTACTGGTACGTATGAGTAACATAGTTGAGTATGAGTAATATAATGTTATGCATGAAAATCTGTTAAAATAATTATGTTTGCCATTAGTTATGTTAAAATTAATAAACATATTTTGTTTTCGAAAAGTTGGAAATTTTAATTAATTATTACCCAGTGAACAGTAACAGGTTTATAAGACAAATTTTCGTACAAAATTCGTTCTATAATTCGTATAAAAAGCCTGTTTCGTTGGCTAAATAGCCTAATCAAAATACTAATATAATTCATAAACTATTCGTTAGGCAAGTCCATGGATTATTTAATAGACTATTCCATAAACTAATCAACTGACTGGTCCATAGGCTAATAAAACTTCTAGTACATAGAGCAGCCAATAGATTAATTCGTTGGCTAGATCATTATTAGTTAATGGAAAAGTTAACAGACTAGATGGTAGACCAATTAATACACTTTTCAATAGATGAGTTCATAAACTAGTCTTCAAGTCAATAATTAGTTAATAGCTCTAAGTCGATGGTTCATACTCTAGAATAGTTTATACTCTAGTCAACTGACTAGTCAATATAACTATATGATACTAAACAGACTAGTCCATAAATCAGTCAATACCAGGGATGCAAAATGGAATTTTCCAGTTCTAAAAAATACCATTAAAAATTGTACTTTTTTGATTCCGATTGTAAAAAAACCTTTTTTTTTGGAAATTTATATTAATATGAAGAAAAACTATCTCAAACCTTCATCGTTAGTCCGTAAACCGGTCAGTAACCTAGCAAAAACTGGGTAACAGCTTTCAATTGTAATTACTTATCTAAAAGCATACTTTTCAATGAGTGCTACATATGGTCTGGATTACATAGAAGTAGTCTAATAAGGTCTTATTAATAATGTGTTATATAAATACCTTCTAATTTATTAGTCATCTTGCCAGTAAAGATACAGATAGATGCTGTATGTGTAATTTCATGTGATTTACAATGACTACTTTTTCTAATTACTTGTAATCGTTTGTGGTAAGTACTTGCCTGAGTAAGTACTTTTCTGAGTTCATTAAGCTATTTTCAAGATAATTGGATGAAATTTGGCACACACGCTTTTTTTGGTCCATTATGTCACCTAGCCCCCACACAACAGAACCCCCTGAAAAGGGCTTCTGAGCTCATAATTATGTTAAGTATAACTGTATATCGATAAAAAGCGGCACAACTATGTTTTATACAAGCCATGATGATCTTGCCAAATTTCATATAGACCAGGCACCCATACAAAGTCCCCTTCAGAAAATTACTTGAATGTCCAAAATTAACATATAAACACAAATATCGCGATGAAATTCAGCACAAATAAATATTATATAAATATATTCACAAAATTTTAACGGGCTTGGTCCATATTTGCCCCTAGCCCCTATATAAAGGCTCTCTCAAAAAATTAGTTTTTCATCCATAAATTGCTTAAATGTTTCGGAACAAGTTAATATTGAAGGTAACAACCTTCCAAAGTAGGAAAGTATAGTCGGGCATGGCCGACCATATAATACCCTACACCATGAGTATATTTAAAAAAAAATATTTTTCATAAAGAAACTTTTATTTTGAATTTTACCTTAATTCCAAAGTATTTAAGCAATTTTTTCTAAATACGGCTTTATATAAGAGTATAGGTCAAACATGGGCCCATCCTCATTAAATTTGGGTAAAGGATATATTTTTAAATAAAGGAACTAGCTTCCCCACCATCAATATATTACAGTGAATTTATTTAAAAAATTGGGGTTGAAAGCACGATAAGAAACTCTTTAACTTATTTGGGAAAACAATTAGTTATGTTGAATTTCAATGCGATACAAATGGTTACAAGTCAATTTTTGACGTTTAAGACATTTTTGGAAGGGGGGTTTGTATGGGGGCTTGGGTCAAATAAGGGCCGATCATTACAAAAATTTGCAGTGTCATTTATACTTACATAAAACTTATTTGTGCCAATTTTTAGAGAGATAATAGTATATTTGACGTAATTATGACAAATCGGAAGGTACGGTGAAATTATGGACCAATTTCAACCATTTTCAATAGCGTTCGTCCCTGTGCCAAAAAAACAGGCTTGGTCCAAATTTCATCAAATTATCTTCAAAATTGCGGCCTGTACCTTGCGCACAACGTTTACATGGACAGCCAGCCAGCCGGACGGACATGTCTTAAGGTGGGTGTAGGACCAATATTTTTGTGTTTTACAAACATCAGCACAAACGTATAATACCCTCCCCACTATAGTGTTGTAGGGTATAATTATTATAATTAAAGCAGAATATACTTCAACATTTCTAACAAATGTGACATTTCAATTTCCCTCACAAAAACTTAACTATAAACAGAAATACAGAATACTGAGAATTATATAAACTCATTTCAGCCCTGCCAGCACTTTTAGGTGACTCTTAGAAATGATTCTTTTATGAGCCTCCAATATTAAATAAACAGAAAAGTAAAAGATTGGATTTAAATAACAACATTTTTGTTATTCTTTACATACACACAGAAAACAGATCGATGGGAAATCGGTTACCATGATAAATATTTAGTTAAACTAATTAAAATTGTATCGCTGTTATTGAAAAACTGTATACTTAACTGATTTTCTATATTCAGTATTAAAAAATAATAATACTAATCGAATTGTGGTTTTAACAATTTCTAAATTAATAATTTGAACTGAATTGTATCGGTTATTAAATTCATTTGGCAATTCAGTAAATGCAGCCGACTTTTATTTAGGATTAAAACGTAAGAACATCAAATATTAGTCGCTACAACCGAAAAACAGTAGAAAGTAAAAAATATTGAGCACTGCAACCAATTATCAATTGAAGTAATTATTTAAAATTTAATTACGGTTAAAGGAACCAAATTCGATGTTCACAACCGATTAATTGGTAATTATAGTTGACGTATACAAAAATAAATAAAATAAAAATAATATAAAAAAACCTAATTACATTTGAGGATAAATTAATGCAGAAATTTGGATAAAAAAGGTAATGTTTGGTGTATTTTATATCTTATAATCTATTTTGTGTTATTTTTCTATAATTTTTAATAATTTTACACAGCGGAAAGGCGTGGAAAGATAGTGTTCCTTTGAAAATGTTGAGCAGAATCAAGAGCAAAATCCCTGTTTATTACCATGAAAATCTCAAAGCAAAAGGGGAGAAGTTATTTTATATGTATACGTTTTGTAAGTTTATACATATTTATATTTTATTGTAAATACTTTACACAAAATAAATATATTTTCAAATACACATAATCCACAAATTGTTTTTCTATAAATAATATTTCAGTTGCTAATACCAATAATTTCAATCCAGATTACCGAATAATAATTAAAAATTTTTGTGTACACCATATATTCAGTAATACTAACCGAATTATACAATAATTACAATCGAATTTTGGGATAGTTGTTAGAACCGACTGAATTCGATTGGAAACAAATTCGGTTATCACAACGAATCTGTTTTCTCTGTGTATCAATACAGGAGAAGTATTCCTTCAATTATTCAGTGGCAAGAACATAAGTACTTTATGTTAAAATCTATGCTAATAACATTACTCTGTTAACATGAATTATATACTCTCTCGTTTAAGTATTACAATAACCTACTGCATTTCTATGTTTCATTTCCATGCCATAGCTAACATTGAGATACACAGAACGGGAAAAATACTAAACAACTAAACGGAAAAAGCTTTTTTTTATCATATTTTAACACTAGAACTGCAAATCTTGTAGCACGTTTTTGTGTTTCACAAACACACACACTCTTTTAGATGAATTTTCTTCTCTCCTAATGTTCTAAATACACACGCGTTGGCAATGGTGAGAACTTAAAAGAGTAGTTTTTCGCTGTAGTGTTGCTATTGTTGTTAACGGTGGTGGTGTTGGATTTTACAGTTCTGTTGTTTTCTGTATTGATGCCTTGGTATGTGAGTGAGCTGTGCTGTGATTCCGGTAGAGACTCTAAAAAAGCCAACAGCACAAGCACTTGGTGTCAGCATTGTCGGTATATCGTACAGCATTCGTGTGCGGCGTTTCACTGCTACTTGTCGTCGTATAGAATACAGCTCCGTGGTAATAATTCTTTACAAAAAAAAAAGGAAGAAAAAAAAAAAAAACAAGAGAAGGCATGAAAAATACATGTTTTTTATTAAACATTTTGTGTGTATGTTAATTTTTTTTTATATTTTTGGTTCATTCATTTGGTGAAAAGTGAAGCAAGCTAAAGAAAATAGAAATACAAAAGGAAAAGCAAAGTGAAGAAGAAGTATAACTCACACATACATGCCTGCATATATATACAAACACACATTAAAATGAAATAGTGCTTGTTAGTGTGCGGTAATGTTAAGAGTGTCAGTGAGTGAGTGAGTTAGTGTCTTCTGAAACGGTGTTTCAAATCTTTGTGTGTATGAAAGTTGGAGATAATGATGATAGGTTTGTGTAAGTGTGTGTGTGTGATGGCATTTGAACTGGAAAACTAGAGGCAAGAAAAGTTGGATGAAGAAAAAAAATCAAGTATTAGGAAAATGTTAAAACCAACACACGAATAAGATAATAATGACTATGAATATGACGATGTTGGTAGTGATGATAATGATGAATAATCTAATAATGATGATGGTAATGATGACAACAGCGACAACGACTGCGGCGACGACGACGACAACAATGATGAAGAAGAAGACAAGTAAGACCTAGAGTTCGATGTGCAGCAGTGGAACAGTTTACTTTTGTTTTTCCGCGTGCTCGCACACGCGTTTATATTACGGAAAGACGGTTATTAATAAAAACAAACTAAAAACATAAAAAAAATAAAGAAAGAATTAAAAATACAAATTAACTAAAGAAAAAAACAAAAATAAACGTTAGTATATTTGTTTTCTCTAATTAAATTGAAAACAATGGTTTAAATTTCAAAAAATAAATTTAAAAAAAGTAATTAACTAAGACAAATGCAAATAAAGTGAAACAAATTTTTAATTTTCCTTTCCTTATTTGTAACGAAAACGAAACTTTATTTTTTGCAAAACAGCAAAATTATACAACACTTGAAAACTACTATTACTCCACTGCAACAAGGCATTCAAAAATTGGCAAAAAAATAAACGTATAAAAACAGCTTAAAACACAAGACAAAAGTTACAACAATACCAGGAAAAATAAATAAATAAAATAAATTTATATATACCAACCAACCAACCGACCTCTTTATTGCACTGGCAATTGTTTTTAGTTGTTGTATTTAAAAAGTTGCATGGTTGTTTTTGGTTGTTGCTGGCGGTTCTAGTATTGTCGTTCTCTGTATGTTCTATATTTCTGTTCCGTAAAATTGTTGTAGTTTTTGTTTTAGTTTTTTCTCTGTTTTTGTATTTTCTGTTGCAATGCCAATGCAATACCCTTTTTACAACTACGATTTGCCTGCTGCATACACACAACGATACAAACAACAGCAACAATAACAACAACAATTTTTAATGCCATTTAAAAGTTGGTTGCTTGCTTGCTGGCTTTACGTGATGATGGTCTTGCCACTTGCAACTGCTGCCGTTGTTGTTCTGTGTCAATGAATTGAATTGGATCGAATGAATGAATTTTTGCAAGTGTGTGCGAGTGTAAGCTGTTAAGCAGCGGAAATGGAGTAAAAGTATTTTGTGTTTGTGTGTCTGTGCAAATGCAATAGAAATAAATTTTGAGCTTAAACAAAAAAGTATAAAACAACATAAAATAAGTTTAAGTAAGAAAAAGAAGAAAAAAAATCCATAAGAAATATTACAGCTAAAATAGTGCATAATTGTGGAGTGGGGCAGTTGTCATCATTGTTGTTGTTGCTGTTGTCTTTTATTTTCCAACGCAAAACGAAAAATTAATTATGTTTTAAACACAATTTCAGTGCTGCATACATTAAATTAAAATTTCACCATAAAAACGGAAGTTCTAAAACCATAATTCATGTCATAACACAAATGTATAAAACGAATAATTAGTAAAAAGTCATGGCTTAAGAAAAGTTATGTTTATGCTAATCTAAAAGAAGAATAATTCCAACAAAATACATCTAAATAATTTAAATTACAAGCCAGTAGAAAAAAGTTTTAATAATAAAGTTTATGTTGCAATAAAATAACCAAAATGTTTCAGAAAACTCAAAGAGTTCGCATAAAATATAAAAGCAAGTTTATTGAAACTTTAAGGCATCATCAACATCACTGTCAGCAGCACCAGCATAGAGATAATGTTAATAGCAGCAAGTGTATGAATTGCTAAAATAGTGCAACAAAAATAATGGTGTGTATTTTTTTATGAAAATTATTTTTAATATTATAAGATTTTTGATTTTGTGTTAAAAAAATTTTCAAAAATTATGCTTTAGTTTTTTTTCAAAAAGTCTCTATTTACAAATATTTAGGTAAAAGTTTTGGAAAAACTGTACTATTTCTTTAAGAATATTATATTTTTATAAAGCAAAAGCATACTTTTTGTCTCAAATTTAAAACTTTTGACTTTCAGATTTTCTGAAATGGCTAATATGTTTTGACTTTATATCTGACAATTAAAAAGAAATATTAAATAATATTAGTTTACAAGGATTTAGAACCTTCATATATTACATTATTTTGGCATTTTATCTCGGGGACGTCAAACTTTTGAAATAATCATTAAAAATATGAACAACATTAAAAAATGAAGGATATTTAATTATTGTTTTCATACAAATATACCACTACAGCACTTAGGCAATAACTTTCTTTTCACAAAACATGGATCATTCTTTCAAATTATCTTAAAACTCAGAGAATAGGTGATAGGTTCGTAACTCATTCTTCCAGGGATATATTTGCAGCCATATGTTTCTAATTCGGCGATAATTTGTCAAAGCTTACAAAAAATTAAAAAAAAACACATTAAAACCTTTTTCTTTTGGAAATTGCAAACATTTTATTCATAAATGGAATGAATATTGTAACAAATAGATTCATACACTTCCCAAGAAATCTTTACTTGCCCGGTAAGTAGGCAAGTAATATTGAAGAAAAGTGTAAGTAGTTACTTTTTGGGTGAATAACTACTTATTGTTGTTCGACGATGACCAAAAAATAACTGGTTACAAATGTGCTTACCCGATTTTGCCGGATTTATAATTGGATTTATAGTTTTTATGTTTACTAGTCTATTCTCTTACTCAATGCTCCATTAAAAAGTTGTTTTATCATTCTATCTGGAATATTTTTTACACAAATGCAAATATCAACACAAATGCAAATATCTTTAAAAAACTTCTAATATCGACTAGGGTTAGAACCACAAACTAATTCCTTATTAGACATACGCTATAGACAATTGACTACAAATCCTATTCAAAAAATTTAATTAATGTTATTCATAACGGCCACTCATTACTAAGTAATGTATGAAATAACTACATTACCAACAACACTTATAACTAAAATTTGAAAATATTTTACTGGGTTTTTTCAGACTAAAGCTATGTATACACGGTTGTTAGATCTTACAAGGTTGGCAGTGAAATGTGCGGAAAATGTCTAACAACAGTGTCATCTTACAAATTTTGTCTTCCTACATTTTCAGAAATGCTTTTTGCAAAAGTAAAATTGTAAGTTCACACGATTGTTAGACATTTTCTGCACATTTTACTGACAACGTTGTAAGACCTGGCAACCGTGTATCACAACTTTAAGACAAGTTCATAAATAAAATGTTATTGCACATAACGTTTTTTACTTGATTATTTCCATATCGTCACCTGAAATGCAAAAAGCGTAAGAACACAGGAGAGACAAAAAACTAAATAAAACTAAAGCTATTTTTGCTATAAAAACGACATTTTATTATAAGTATTGTATCCCAACATCAATAAACAGGGTCCCGTTTTATAAAACGAACCGGCAAACGTTCAAACAAATTTGTATGGAAAAAATTCAAATTTTCAAAAATTTTCCAGTATTCTTCATGCAAATTTTTTACGTTAAGGAAAGTTTTGTTTTATAAAATGAGGGGAGGTAAGATTGTCTATTATGTTACTTTTTAGGACTTTCTTACTTGTGGAAATGACTAATTTGTTGTCACGCCCTTTTGAATTTAATTTCAACAAAGTCCATGTTTTTGACAATAGAGTTTTAAAAATTTGCAACAACATGTATTTTGATGCATTTTTAATCAAAAAGTCAATTTAAAATTTTTTGGTTGTTACGCGTTTTTGCATTCCATGTGACGATATACATATTATCGAATTTTAAAGATAAATAGGAAAAAATAAATGTTGAAAAACAAAAATATGAAATGAGAAAAAACATTAGAAAAATTTTGAAAAAAAAAAAATCATTCAAAATTTGTAAAAAATATGCGAAGTGTCAAAAAAGGCAAATGACAATAAGTTTGTTTTCGACTTTTTGTCACAAGCTTTTGAGCTTTTAATAATTTTGGCCTCTTAAAAAAATCCAATAGATTTTCGAATTTTTTTGAATAAAATGTTAATTTATAACACAAAGTCTATTCGACTTACGGAAATGGATTTAAATTCAGTAAACGATTTCTATACTCATCTGCTAATTAAATAAAAATTCCCTCATTTTCCTAAATTTAAATAATTTTTTAGAATTTATTTTTAAATAAAATTTTACAGTGTCTAATTTATAAGAATATTTTGTAGTCAAATTTTCATTGAAGACTTGCATAGTTTAAAGGTTATAAAAAGTGAAAGACCTAATGTTTTTCTAGACTCGGAAATACAGCACACACCAACTGGACTTGTAAAAGAGGACCCTTTACTGACTGGAATTTTATAATTTTCAGAAGCTCTTTTTTAACCTAAATTGTATAATTAAAATCTGAACACAATTAATAACGATATAAATTGTTTAATAAAAACTGATCGAGGTAATAATTAGTTTTGTTTTTAAACAATCACGTGATTATTTTATATCAATTTCATTCTCAAAACGGATACTTGTTCTGATAGATGTATATTACTTATACGTCAACGTGACTCATACTAATTACTTCGCTTGATTTACATATTTTGAAAGAAAATTAGAAAATAGTTAATCAAAAATATAATAGAATAAAATTAAGAATAAATTTGTAATGATATTACTGATTAAGAGTGAGATCTTTCAATTTCAATACAATAACAATTTTTTGATTTTTATTTTTATTTAGTGCATTCGGATTAGAGATATAAAATGTTTAGTAAAAAGTGATCGTATTTTAACAATTAGTTTTTTAGAACAATCACGTGACTAATTTATATAAATTTCTTTCTCTAAACGGATACGTGTTCTCATTGATGTTTATAACTCATACGCCAACGTAACTCATATCAATTACTTGGTTTGAATTATTTTGAAACCTAATAATTAGGTTTAATTATTAAATAAATTCCAAATAGTTTTAAATTAAATAATATTAAATTTTCTTTTGAGATAAAGGTCAATTCTTTGTAAAAATTTGAATTCGGATTTGAAATTGAATTTTAAACCAGTATACAAATATGCTGAAATTCAGTCATATCTGTTATGTTCGAAAATTCTAAATTCAACTAAAAAATACGATATCAATATTGAGATGTTCCTTAAATTTTGGTTCCATTTACATTTTACAATTTCATTGCTAAAATATTTAAAAATAATTATTTTCTATATATTTTTTTAAATTAATATGTTTTTAAATTATCTAAAAATTTACAAATAATAATTTGTAAGTTTTCAGATAATTTAAGATTTCAGATTTCAGAAAATGTTTATTATTAAACTTGTTAAAATAATTCCTTGAAAATATAACAAATCATGCATGGAAGTGAATAACGATGTTTAAACAATTTTAAAAATTTGGAAACGATTTCGGTTTTAATAAAATAAATTATTATAATAGAAATGTTTTTAATATATACAAAAAAACTTCTTCAAGATTTTGATTTTTTTATATTTTATAAAATTTTTATTTTTTAACTTTACATTTTCTAAATACATAGACAAACAAATCTAAATTTTAAAAAATGTTTAAAACTTACAAACGTTTATAAAAATGTTTCTTAAATAGGAATATTGCAATATTTTGTTAACCATTTATATCACTTTTCTGTCATCAGTATGTTTTCTTTCGTTTTTACAATTCTAAGCATTAGTTGTTAAATTATCGATTAAACATGTCTGTTCAAAGAATTAATCAAATATTCAGCCATTATTAACGAATTGTTATAAAACTACATAAAAAAACAAATAGTAACCGTGTTTTTTTCGCTGTAAATTTTATTGACATTTTCTGATTGAGGTCAATTTGAAGTCGTAGAAATGTAAAAGAACTTGACCAAGAATAAGGCCATAATGTAAAAAATCTAAAAATGTTTATAAAATTTTATGGAAAATAACAAGAAATAATTTTGTTTGTAGATAATTATTTTAAGAAATCACAAAGTTAAAGGAGATAATATTTTGAAGAATTTTTGCGAAATAATATAAGTTTGAATATGATCAAGTTTTAGCTTTTAAAAAATTATATTATATATTTTTTTCTCATTTTTATGGGAGCGTATGATTAATGTGAAATGATCTCAACAAGGTTTGAAAATAATCGAGTTTTAGCTATTAAAAATGTATGTGGGCAATTTCGTGTCAAGTAACCCAACTTTTAAAAAGTAATAACAAAGCTCTTAAAGGAAATGGCCTAAGCTTTCTTTTGTGCAAAGAAAAAAACAACAAAAATGTGAATTTTAAAAAAATATTGGAAAATTAAGTGCCAAATATTGAGAAAAATTTTATTCTTGAGTTCAAATTCTTATTCTTTTGATAGATATCCCACTAGCATTCCATTATGGGACTATAAAGCCTTTAAAAGAAGTATAAGCTTTCATTTGAGAAAAAAAATTTTTGAAAAGAAAAATTATTTTCTTTTTTTTAATTTAAAATTTTTTTTTGGAAACAATGAAGAAATATCTATCTGAACTCCTTTGGACAATTTTCGCTAGGACCAATAGGTGAAAAGTTACACTCATTTGAATAAAACCCTGTATGACCAAAAGGTGCAACTTTGAACTTCTAAGTCCGGCAGTTCATAACCGATAGAGCTAAAAATTTATGTCTGGCCTACTATCCAATAGTACTAACTATGGTGCAAATTTCATCCATGTCGATATTTTGAGTTGGGTCACTTGACAAAAAATTGACCATATTAATATTTTTCTCGTTATATGATATAACATGGGAGCGTATGATTAATATGCAATGATCTTAACAAGTATACTCATATTGGAAAAATATGTAAAAGTCCACTGAGTTTAACGCTTTAAAATACCAAAACAAAACAACAAAAAAAACAAAAACAAAATACAAAAAGCAATGAAACCAAAACTTATCAAAACATGCGTATTTTTCAATAAGTTCTTGTTGCAAAAAAATGTTTTTTTTTTATTGAAATTTTCAGAGGTTGTCTCGGATTTTTGTTAATATCTCCGTTATTTATGAACGGATTTTGCTGATTTTAAATAGGAAACTTCTCGAAAGTATGCCTGACAGAATTATTGAAGATTTGAATCCCGAAGATATCTGGGATCTTCAGAAAACTGACGGACATGGCTTAATCGACTGCGCTATCTATAAGGATTCAGATTTATGGGGTCGGAAAATTATATTGTGAAAATTTCAAACGGAATGACAAACTTATATATTTTCATGAAGGTGAACGAGACAAAAGGTATTATTCATCACTGTGATCCAAATTTGTGATCACTCTATCAGGCGTACTTTCAACAATGTTTGATGGGTGATATCTCGAAAACCATTACATCCATATTAAAATTTATATTTTTTTTAATAATTTGGTGGTAATTTTCGAGTTTAAAGAAAGATAGAGAGTTTTGCACTCAGATTTTTTTGTCACTTTTTAAGACAGAGAAATTTCAAATTCCTAAAAATGTCGAAATTTTTTGTTTATTTTCAAAATTTATATCGCAGATGTGGGATTGTTTGTTGAAAATTTTGCTATCTAAAACTTATTTTCATAAAAATAAGATATATTGACTTTTGAATATTGTCTCTCAAGTTGTTGTTTTCAGCAATTAACTTCATATGTATAAACGTATAAAAATAAGGTTTGATGCCAATATTATCATAGATTGTTTGCTCATAACTCCATTATTTTTCAAACAATTTTGTAGATTTTTAACAACGATTATCTTAAAAAAAATATGAAGATTTAAATTTAAAATTTTTGGGAATTTCTAAAATTTTTGCAAATTTCTAAAATTTTTGGAAATTTCTATAATTTTTGGTAATTTTTTAAAATTATGGCAAATTTTCTTACAAATTCTTACGAAGTTGAAATGTATAAAAATGTTGAAAGAAATACATAAGTATATTATTCTTACCTTTTACTTTTCAGATAAATTTCAAGTTCAGTGTAGTAGTGTACCACTGTATCATAAATTTAAAATTTAATTTTTTTTCTAATTGCTTACTAAGTAATGCAGACCATTTAATTAACTTTTTTATTTTAAATGTGTCAGTAGCAGAATTTTTTACAAAAATGTTTCTATTCGATATTTAAGATAGAATACGATTAAAATAATCTTATGTAATATTCATGATAACCTTCTATTAAACTACCATTTCATTAAAACTTCATAAATTAAACAATTTATTATAAAAATACATTATAACAAAATAACTCAACATCTTAACAATTTCTAATGACTCTCAAGTGTACACTTAAAGACAAGAAATTGTATTATAAAAACAATATTTAAGGTACATTTTTTTTTTCTAAATTTCTCTAAGAGATCTTTTAAGTAAGTGATAAGCGTTTTATTTTCTTCTACTGGTATAGTCAGTTTATATATTTAAATTTATAAATTGCCAATTCCTTAAATAGCATTTAAATGAAATCATTTTTTAAGAACATCAAATAAGTTAAGAAATCTATAAGCAGCTAAAAAATAAAGAAAATATTTTAAATAAATAATACAAACAACAAAAGCGTGTTTGTTTGTATTTGTTTAGTGAGAAACAGAAACAAAGAAAATCAGTTGGTATAAAAAGAAAAACATTTTACATAACATTATCTTAAATTATGCTAAATTTAATATAAAGCAAATTATTTTCCAACTGACCTACTAACCAAACAGTACATAAATTATTTGCTAACACACAAACACATATAGATATATGCATACACATCTGCATATACATACAAACAATATTTGTGTTTTGTTTTGTTTCCCCTAAAAATATACTATAGAAAAAAAAAATACTTTCTTATGATAATTTTTGTTTCTTTCATTTGTTTGTTTGAGTGTGGCTGGCTGCTTGGGTTCTACAAAAAAATATCCTTCTTCCTTGCCATTATTTAAAGTTTTTTCACTTTGTTGTTTTTGTGTTTTTTTTGCTCTCTGATTTTGTTTGTGTAAGGAGTACAAAACAAACAATAAATGTGAAATTCACATAGACAAACAAAATGAGTAACTAAAGATAAGCAAATTAAAGTTTATTTATTTTACTTATTCGTTGTTGTTGTTGTTTTTATATATTTTTAAACAGTGTGTGATTTCTTTGTGTTTGTTTAGCTCACACATTTGTATGCTATATTTTCTACTTTTTTTTGTTGACTAAAACAATTTATCAACTTTTTTTCTGTATTTCCTCATATTTCCGTGCAAAATATAAATTCACAAATATCTACTACTACTACTGCTGCTGTTCTGCTGCTAACAATCAAGTGAAAGACAAGCAGTAGCAATGTTTTGAAAAAAGAAAAAAATTACAGCTAAACTGAACTAACTTTTTCCCTGGTTTTTTTTCCAACACTTTATGTTGGTAGTGAGTGTTTTATAATAATATTTAATGTAGACTATTAAACATGGCAACACACAGAGTGAAAGAAATAATCTAGAAAAAAAAAACGAAACTCTCTACAGGAATGAAAAAATTATATTCATTTTGTTAATAAACACTTACAACTGACACCAGGCTGAAGTTTTTTTTTCTATACATATTTTCATTCCTTCTCCCATTTGGTTACACGTAAATGTATAGTTGTATATTTTTTTTGTAGTTTCCTTTTTTAATTCTTGTCTATTAGATTTCGTGCTTATATTCTTTATAGTACAACACATGTAGGTCAGAGGACGTTACGTTTACTCTGCGCTCTGCGAAAATATTTACATATTAAAGTATTATAGAAATGAGAAAAAAAAAATTGAAATGAATGAATTCTAAATAGTTTATATTCCATTAGATTTGACGTTATTTGAATCTGTAGCATAAATTCTATTATAAATAGAGTAAAATAAATGAAAGAATTGTTAAAATATAAGGTGTGTGTGTATATATATATATATATAGTTTTTTTTTTCATTTAAAATGTTATTTTATAATTTATAAATTCTACAATTTTTTGCATATTAGGCAAATTTTCTGTTGATGGAGGGGAAATATGTTTTAGATATTTTCAAAATGAGGACAGATTTTTTATATAGTTTTAAATTGATAACAGTAAGTGTAAATATGATAAGATTTGCAGGAAATAAGTTTGTTATTTCTTAAAGGTACAAGTAGAATAGTATAGAAGGAAGACCATATTTTAGGATATGTTTATCTTAAATTTCCAATGGACCCATTTTCGCAAAATTTTATATAGGTTTTAATAGTGCTATTGAACTTATTTTAATCGAATATCATACCTGTGACTCATGAATTAGAAAAGGAATGCAAAATAATGCTTCAGCATTTATTGATATTAACTCAGCAACCAACGTTTTAGCTCTTGTCATAAAGAACAAAAATGTTAGTGGGGTCACAAGATCACCCTGTATGATGTTAATGAAGAAGATGGAAGACAGTCTGGAAGTAACGTGCCTGTGGACATCATAAGTTCTGAATAAGAGTAAGATTCGGACGAAGATTTGCGTCCACAACTTAAAAGAGTACAATTTGCAAGTCCAGGTCCATCAACATTATAAACATAATACTAATACTTTTTTCTATTATTTTTGTAATAGATAGCATTGTATCTCAATGTTAAAGTAAAGAAAAAACAAATTAAATTAAAAAATTTTCTGGAAACTTTTCACTTTTGCGACTTACCTATCATTCCTAGGAAGTTCATATGTTCTACAAAATTGTTTATTGAGATCTTAGTAGGTACATTTTTGTTGATTGTTTTCTTAAATTTTGAACGGTTTGCTACTTATAGACTTGAACAAGGAAAAAATTTTAAGAAAATTTACTTTTGGCGATTCTGATTATGAAGATAACGTTTTTTTGACTTCATATGTTCACAATTTTTGTTCTTTGTGATAAAAGCAACAACATTCCCTCAGAAAGTAGATCAAAATTCCGAACGGTTTGCAAGATATTAGCGTGAGAAAATTATCAATTTTTTCAAAAATGACACCAAGGCCCCAAATCTTTGGGGGCCTATAACTAAAAAAGTACATGACTTTGGGCAAAACTGGAAGACACTGGTCTTCTTATTTTTGGTCTTTTATCATATAGTGGTGTCCGTATATTGTTATTTTTTCCCGTTGCACTGTGTTATCTATACCTGGTTTCATTTTAACATCGATTTATGAAATCTTGCACAAATTTTTTCCACAAAATAAACCCTCTAACACTGGGCTCAAAACAGTCGATGGACTAATCAACAGATAGGAAAGGGACTCGACAATAGACCAGCACACAAACTTCTCAATAGACTATAGAATAGACTACTCAATAGAATAGTCCATATAATAGCCAGAATAGTCATAGACTAATCCGCAGACAAGACAATAGACTAGTTAATAGGTTAGTTAATTGACTAGATTATAGACTAGTTTATAGACAAATCAAAACATGAGTCAGTATAATAGTCAATAGAATAGCCAATAAATCAGTCGAAAGAATAGTTTATGAATTAGTCAATGCAGTAATCTGTGGATTAAATTAGCCAGTAGACTTGTCTGTTGACTAGTCCATAAAGTAATCTGGTTATTAGGCTACTCAATAGACTAGTTATAAGGCAAGTCATTATAATCTAGTAAATAAACCAGTCAACAGAATAATAGTTAATCGATTATTTGATAGACTAATCAGTAGACCAGTCAGCATACTTGAAAATAGACAAATTATTGTGAAAGTCTAGAAAGTCTAGTCTAGTGCAGACTAGAGCATAGAACTTTCATTAGACCAGACCAAAGACTTTATATCATACCATAATCTTAAAAAGTACTTCTTCTCTAGAAGTCATTGGAAGATCATAATAGCTTTAAAATAAACAGAAAAGATATATCTTTGTATAAGTACTTGAAGAAGGTTCTAAGGAACTTTAATGTTTTGAGTACGCCCCAGTTAAAATACTTCAAAACTTATTTATATTAATTATAAAAAAATCCTACAAATCAATTTATCACTTCAATACATCTGGGTTAATCATTTTAGACCTACTAAAAATCTTCAACCAATATACTTTGTAATAATTGCACAACTTTACTATATTTTAATATACATATATTTTATTTTCATAACCTTTAGTAGGTCAAATATTTATTCCATTCACTTTATACACCTGCAGCAATTCAATCAAAAAAGCTAAATTATTATTGACTTACAATTTAATCAAAAATTTCCACAAACTTGACCGAGTTTTATTTTTTCTCTTTCTATATATTGCATATTTGTTATTCACGAAAATGGGTTGGTCCAATTTATTTCGTTTTTCATGAAAATTAAAAAAAAGGGAAAAAACTAGTTGGTATTTTTTCCTTTTTTTTCATTTATGCCAGTATTGCACAAAAATGATTGCTCTTACAAACTAGTGCTAAATTAAATAAAACATTTAAGTATTTATTATGGCAAGTTTGTTGCAACAAATAGGACAAAAAGTAAAACTACCTAACAAACTCATCATCATCATCATGTTTATTATGGTTGTAGTTGTTGTCTTTCATTTTCTAGAACAGCAACGTGCAACAAAGATTTTACAACGTTTAACTAAAAGAATTATACAAAAACAAAGAATGAAAAACGAAAAGGCAGCTTTATAAAGTTGGTGATTTTTTTTAGTTTAAACGTGCAAAAAATACAAAACAAAACTTTATGGCAAATTTTGTTGTTGTTTTTCATGGTGTTTTCATTACTATTTTGCATATGATGCCAAATATGTATATTCATTTGTGTGTTTATAAAGCTTTATATTCCAAAAACACAACAACAATTGTTTTTATACATTATATACAACAATATTCGTGTTTTAGTGAGTGTAAGTAGCAATGCATGTACTTTGGCCTACTGTGCCAGTGGTATTTGTGGAAAGCATGAATGGCAGTTATAATGACGTTACCCCACATATATAGAAGCAGCTATGAGATACAATACATACATACAAACTCCTCTACATGCATTCTCAGATATGTTTGTATTTTAAATGTCTGTGGATCTAGCTATTCAATAGTGTCTATATAAAATACTATTGCACAGTATGTTTATAACAAAAAAAAAAAAAAAAAAATCGTGAAAAATATCTTGTACGTTATTGCCAAACTACCACCATTCAGGCCGAACAAAACCAATGCAATCCAGCCAACCACACAAACACCGAAAACGGCCAACAAACTTACTAACTGATTCACTGGCTCACGAAACAATCCGCCATATAGTCAAATAGTCTTTTAAACTGGGACATCAGTATTTTTTCCAAACACATACTTTGGCATAACGTTTATTTATTTAGTTTTTTTGTTTAAATACACAACAACTACAAGAAATAGTGACGCTTTTGCTATTAAACAAAATAAAAAAAAGAGCGGAAAGAAACTAAGAAAGATAGTTTGATAAGGGACATTTAAAGGAATTTATTCATTTTTATCTAAAAATTTAAGAGGATCCAAAAATTTTAAATTTTCAAAAATATAATTTTTCGACCCTATAAGTTATATATGTATACATATATTCTGGATCCATATAGTCAATTAAGCCATGTCCGTCCGTCTGTCTCTCTGTCTGTCTGTCCGTCTGTCTGTCTGTCTGTCCGTCAGTCTGTTGAAATCAATTTTCTGAAGAGCCCATATATCTTCGGCATCCAAATCTTAAATATATATATTCTTCTGAGAAATTTCCTAAAATTCGTCCATAAATAATGGTGATATGAGCAAAAATTCGAGAAAATCTCTGAAAATTTCATCAGAAAAAGACAATTTCTTGCATGCTTTGGCAGAAAAGCAACATCATCATTGCTTATTGGAACAAACGTATTGTTTGGATGAAAAACGGTTTTGATATTTTAGAAATCTGACAGTGGCAAAGAAATTGCTCCAGAGATTCAATGTCCTCTTCAATTTAGAGCATGTCTTCATTCGTCTGAATCCGCACGTCCAATCAATAGATGTGCTCGTAATTCTGTGTGTCCACTCAGAATACGTACCATCTTACTAACCTCAGACTCATTTTAAGGTGATTTCTCGTGTTGCTCTCATTAGGGTCACCCCATAGGATCTTTGTAGTTTTATCCATTGTTTCATTATTCCAAGAGGCCTTACTATCTTACTAACATCAGACACATTTTGAGGTGATTTCACGTCTTGCTCTCATTATGGTCACCCCATAGGATATTTGTGTTTTTATCCATTGATTCATTATTCCAAGAGGACTTATGGGATTCTCTTATCCATATTTTTAATTCAGCTTTTGTTTTCTCGAAAGGTTTAGCGTTCGTCAGGTTAACTACCTCGAGTTCCCTTCCCTTTAAAACTATTACAGTAGCCCTTTCGTTGACGACACGTCCTGAGTGGCGTGGTATCCTATATGATGTAAACCTTACCTCTGGCAGAATATTCAGTTAAAGTTTTCTTACAATCGAATAGAGTAGATTTAATTCTATCACCTGATATCATTTATCAGTAAATGCGAACCGATTCCGAAATTTGAAAATTTCAACTTAATGACTCCAGATCATTCATTTCGACCACTGAGAAGTGGTGACTGTCAACTGCGTCTACTAAAAATTTTCACCATAAATCGATTTTTTTAAATAATTTAATTTTTTTAATGTTTAATTTTTTCTGAAAATAAACTTTAAACCTGCTTTCTTTAAAAATAATTATAAAGACTTAAATGAAAATATGTTCTCAAGTTCTCAAGAAATATTTGATTTATCAATGTTAGAAACTTAAATTTCTTTAAAACATTAAACAATTTCATTCTAGTCCTTTTGCCTTCCTATAATTTCATTTGGCTTTCTAAAATATGTACTTTAACTTTTTTTACTTTTTTTTTGTATATAAGTTAATTAACTTCTTTTCCATAATAATCTCTATTAGTGAAGTATTTTATTTTTATCATGATATTGTGTAATATTTTATATTAAGTTCAACCAACTGTAAATTTCTTTTAAATTTCTAATTTAATCTTATTAAAGGCTTGTTTAAGTCAAATTATATTTTTCTCCCCATAGACATATTTAACGCAGTGATAATTGAATTAAAAACATAAAATTGTTAGGGTAATTTGAACAAATTATTAATTTGTAATTATTGAATTGAAATAAACAGTAATTAATAACTTAGAAAAAACAAACCATTAGACACACACACACACGTAGAATATAAGGTTTTTAACAAACTTCACAAATTGGTTTTCTAAAGTAGACTTTGTTGTATGGAGGCTAGGAGTCAAGTGAGGTCTGATCACAACGATATCATACGACTCATTTATGACGATTATTGTAGATATACTAACATAATGAACATACTTATTTAGGGGCTCCAAAGCCCTATCTGGGGGTATTTTGTACGCTTTTATACGTATTTTAATACATTGATTTCTATTTAGCCATTAAATAAATTAAATAAAATTTAAACAAATTTATTGTACTAAGGCTTAGTCCTTGAAAAGTATTGTTATATAAAAACTAAAGAATTAACAAAATTAATATAGCTCCTTCTTATAGGTCTATTATAAAATATTTTAAAATTTATTTATTTAACTCCTTTTAAACTCTGGCCTATGAGTCTCATGCATGTGTCGTTTTTTTTTTTTCTTCTATTTTATGTTGTTTTTTGTTTGGTGCTATTGTTATTGTTATTATTGCATTATTTCACTTCTATTATGCCCAGCAGTTTCTGTGAAGTAGATGTCTTCCTTTTTGTTTTTTATTCATTTCTTTTATAAGTCTTTCACTAATTTAACATTTGTTCTTTGTAATGCAGGGTGTAAACAATCTAAGTTACGCAGATAGACGAACCATTTTTTAATTAATCTGTTTAAGACTCATTTACTGTAGTTGCAGCTTTTGAAGGATTAGTTTCCCGGAACATAAGTGTTGTAAAATCGCTCCTGCTGGTCAGTTGCCCCAAACTGCAGGTTATATTCATATATAAATACGTTATTTTTATAAATTTATTCTTGCAGTGTTTTCTGTTGTTATTTTTTTCTATATGTATTTTCTCGAATATACATACATATTTTATAAACGTTTACTGTCTTAGTCGTTTATTTCTTTATTTATACTTTTTTGTTCTCTTCTTTCGTTTAATTTTCGATGGCATTATACAATATAAAAAAGTAACAATGAGCCAATTTGATATCAACATATACAAATATACATGCTATAAAGATTAGGGTGGACCCAAAATGCATGTTGCTGATGTTACCACCGAAATGAAAATTTTGTTCATTTTACGATACCATTTTTGAATTGTGTTGTCCTTACGACAATACTTGTTTTGTTGAGCTTGATCAAAGGATAAAATGCTCCTTTTTGAGGTTTAAGTATATGATATTTTTCACATTTCTTACAATGAATATATACTGAATTTTGCCACCTTGATATCAAAATTTCATATCATTCCTTTGAGTGAAACTTGAAGAAAATTGGAAAATCCCAAAAAAGGATATTTTTATTCTTTGGCCAAAACCCAGGACAAAAAGTTTGAGAAATTCTATCTTAGAATGAACTTGAGTTTTATTTTCGGTGGAAACATCAATAACTTATTTTTCCTCCACTCAAACAGGCCGACCCTAATGTACATACATGTATGCATAAATTTGTGCATGTTGTTAAAATATTTTATATATTTATAGCAAAAAAAGAAGAAGTACATACTTTCAAAGAAAATTTCAAATTACCCAACAGATCGTCGAATTAGCACCACGATCTGATGACTTCAGAAAAACGCTATTAAAATCAGGATATATTTATTTTAATTTGAATTCTCACTCAAAGTCTTACTGTAAAGCAGTTATAAACAGAACAATTTTACATCTCAAAGTTACATCACGTAAAGACACTATATCGCTGTTTCTGAAGTTTTAAGGTGTTCGTCATCATGCTTTAAATAAGTTTAAGTTAATCCGACAAATAAAAGAACTACAGCGTTTGTGCTGATGTTTGTATCGCCCAGAATTATGCCAATCGACTCCGAATCACTTTCTTTTCTGAAACAAATAATTAAGCTATGTCCGTCTGTCTGCCCGTCTGTCTGTCTGCCTGTATGTCCATGTAAATTTTTGCGATGAAATTTGGCACATACTCTTCTTTTGATTTAAGGTCGAACGCTATTAAAAATGGTTGAAATCGGTCTATTATTTCGTCTAGCCCTCATGCAACCGTACCTCCGGAATAGGACATTAATCGGCAAATCTTGGTTTTTTATAAGTTTAAATGATACTGTCGATTTTCGTAATGAACGGGCCTCATTTGACTCCAACTCCCATACAAAGTCGCCTTCAGAAAATTACTTGAAGGTGAAAATTCACCTTTAAACACTAGTATCGTGATGAAATTCTGCATAAATAACTATACCCGACTATATAGTCTTGCTTGTTTTGAAATAAGTTTAACTTCAACATGTCATCAATACTACAGGGATTTTACTTATATATAAATAGAAACATACGATATATGTATGTATATAACAGATATTATGTATATACATAGACATTTTTCACTTTGACTTTTGTTGTTTTTGTTGTTTCTTTATTATAAGTAGTTATCATTATTTGGGTTATTATAGTCATTATTATTGTATACTTGAAAGTGATTTTTCTAGCTTATTATGCATGTATGTGTTTTATAAATACACTACATGCTTGTATATAAGTATAAAGTGTTGAATTTTATTAGTATAATTATTAGATGAAATTATGTATTTATAGAAATTTAATATGGTGTAATTTTATTTAGATATAGAAGACACAATATATAATGCGCCTTAAAATAGACTTTAATATGGTTTATAATGAAAATTAAATTTTATTAAGTAGGCCATATATAATGAACTAGTTAAATTTTGATTAAGAATATAAAAAACAAATTTTATGAAACCTTTAAGAGTATATTAATAAAATTATATTTATTTAAAATATAATGAGGAGTTCATTCCAGAGTTTTGAAAGTTCATAGCAGTAGTACTTTCTGCATCGAATCAATATCCGTCTCTTTGCCCATATAAATCTATTATTGAAGTTCTTTAAACATACATGACATTACTTAAATCCTATCTTATCCGATTATCTATATAATTACAAGAATTGTAACTTTGAACTTTGCAGCATACTTTAGGGCAGTATATAAATACAAAATTTAAAGTCTATTTTAAGGTAAATCTAAAAATATGATATTTTTAAATTTTTGTTGTATACTTTAAGGCAAATCTAAGTTTTCTTTACATTTGACTAACTATTTCTACATATTACTTCCTTTTACTTTCAAAATTTTAATATAAAGTTTTTGCTATAATATTCTCTTTCTACTTTTGCTTTATATTTTCAGAATTTTTTGGAGCATGAACAATTGTTGGAATTGAATGAACTATATGTGCAAATTCAACAGAAGTCATAAAGAATAAAAAACTTTAATAAAAAAAGGGGAATTGCTAGTAAAAAAGGTTTAAAAAAAGACTAAAACTTAAACCTACAAAAAGAAAATTCATAAAAATATTCAATATTTCAAAAGGATTTGAAACCACAACAATAAAAATACATATAAAACCAGAATAACAAAAAATAAAAAGAAAACCTAGTAATAAAATTGACAAAATAAATAATAATAAAATAAAGAGAATAACAATAGACTGAATTAGAGTCCAAATATTTATAAATAAAAACAAAATTATAAAAACCAAACCAAATATTAAAACAAACGAAGGAAATTCTCAATTTAAAAATTATTTAAATAGAAAATTTTTAATAATAAATGCAATTAATTTAAACATATCATAAATTAATAAACATAATAATATAGAATTTAAATAATATTTAAACAACAAAGAAATATAAATAATATACATTGCATTTAAATTAAAAGCAATACCAATAGAAATTCAAATAAAATAATAATAAAATATTCCATTATTCAACAATTCTTGTATGAAATTTACAAAAATAAATTATTAACAAAACTGCCCTTTTAAACAAGAAAAAAGTGAAAAATTTAATTAAAACAAAAAATATATTTACTTCTGTAAACCAACATTGCCACATATTTCTGGGACAGACAGACACATACATAATATACAAAGACAAACAACATATTAATTTATTAAATACTAACAACGAACAGTTAATTAATAAAAACTATAAACATACTATTATTACAATTTTGGTTTTTTTTGATACCCTTAATTAAAAATAAATAATTAATTATTAAACAAATTTAGCAGAAAGAACAAACAAAAACCAATTGACAAAATTTTGTCATAAATTAAATATTTAAACACTTGGAGAAGTGTTAATAGTACACAATAAACAATACATAAACCAAACAAAAAAAGTGAACATAATAGATTCATTTGTTATTAAACAATAACAATTTCATACTAAAACTAAAAGAAAAAAAAAACTAAAACATCAAATTCATTGTCATGCAAAAAATCACATGTAAAAAAGAATGAAATTCTAGGAGAAAAAATCATAAACATTGAGAGTGAGAAAGCAAAAAAAAAAAAAAACAATTAAAAACCGGAAATAAAAACAATTTCAATTCATAACACATACACAGAAAATTCAAAAAAAAAAAAACAACATTCTATACAAATACTTTATCAAAGACAAACAAGTGTTTGTTTTAGTGAGCGTTTAAATATTAAACAATAGAAAAAATTTAAAAAAAAACTATTAAAAATTTTAAGTGTTTAATTATACATCAATTGAAAAATCTTAAATTCATCATTTTACAAACAACGTTTAACAAAGCTAATATTTATTTAAGGTAAGTGAATTTTTATTTATTTTATAAATCAATTGTTTATTTTAAATTACATTGAAAACATATGTTTTTTTTCGTTGAAGAAATTTTAATGTAAACAAGCGGCCTTGTTTGATTTATTTTCATATTTATATTGATATACAAAGTGTGCTTGGCTGCACTGATATAGATTTCTAAATTCTTGTTGAATTTTCATATTTAGCCTATAAGTCCTAAACAGTTTTGCATACGTTGGAATAAATTATCCCGGTCTTGGAAACCAAATTTAGGGATTCACATGTTTTATTTTTTATGACTTATCAATATGCTCTTTATTTCGAACAAAAAACGGAAACATGATCGTTATAATAAAAAAAACGCCTATCGTAAAAAATGCAATACAAAATATGTTGAAACTTTATTTTAAATATTTTACTGCATTTTTTACGATTCTCTACAAAACAATTTAATCACTAAAACTTTATTAAAATACTCTTTTATTTTTTATTTTTTTGTTTTCTCAAAAATTTTATTTACATTATTTACGACATTTTAATTAAATAAATTTTTCTGCAAGCGCACATGTTCAAGAATTTCTATAACATTTCCATGTACAAATGTAAATCAACTGTTTTAAATACACATCAAATATTAAATAAACTGAAACGTTTTACAATAATAAAAAAAAAAAACAAGAGACATATAAACACAAAAACATTCCCTTAGGATAAATAAAAACAAAGAAAAATATGTTCTACAACATTATAGCAATAAACAAAAATTTTCTAAAGAAAACAAATCAAAATTCCTCTAAAATAAACTTGAATAACATTTGAATGATGCTGATCTATCTGGCTGCCACCGATGTTGCTGCATCTTTACGGCAAAACATATTTCACATACATACATAAGAGTAATAAAACTGACTGTTAAACATTAGAAGGCAGTGAAGGGTATATTCTAAAAATTTCCATACAAGTGTTTAGACTACACTTTCACGCTTAAAATACAAGAATATATGCAATTATGTTATATAAATATCGTGGCCCTCACTGTTGTAAATACAAAATATGTAATACAAGTAAACACACAGCTTTACATATTTCTCTTATATGGCAGCAACATTAATACACAAATATGCAACATTGAAAACATGTACATATGTATGTCTAAGTTGATTTTAGTACTTTGTTTGTTGTGCTAAAAATAACAAATCACAACAATATCAAATCAACCACTCGCGCTATTGTAGCGGGAACATACGACATGTCTCAACAAAACCAAAACACAAACAACAACAACAATGACATCCAACAACTTCCTTTTCCTCCAATTCAAACATGTCATTCTTTCACTCTTTTGCTCTTAGAAAAAGTTTTTTTTTCTTGTTTATTGAATGATAAGTGTTTCAATGACGATGATGACTAAAATGTTTTTGTATGAACACAAATATTATATATTAGGGTGGCATAAAATTGTTTTTCAAAATTTGTTAATTGTGCTGCTTATATTTAGAATATATTAGTGCTCTCTACGTTCCTCAATTGTCCCCTAACTCGTTCCAATGGGAAGATAATTATTTCAAAAGTTGTCTGCATGTGCAGAAGACTAGACTAGAAGACTTAGACTAGCTTATATTTACAATACATTAGATCTCTCTACGTCCCTTAATTGTGATTATAGACCAGATTATAGTCCAGGCTGAAGACTAAACTGTATTTAATGCCTAGACTGGCCTATAGTCCAGACTATAGACTAGACTATAGTCTTGACTACATATTAGACTACAGTCCAGAATATAGGCCAGTTTATAATCAGAGTATAGACTAGACTCTAATCTAGGATTGTCCAGACTATAGCATAAACTTTAGTCCAGATTATACATACATACATTGGATTATACTATATATATATATATATATATATATATATATATATATATATATATATATATATATATATATATATATATATATATATATATATATATAATCATTATAGTACATACCATAGAATAAACTGTAGATTAGATTATAGACTAGACAGTTCTATAAGTGCAAACTATAGAATATATGTACTATAGTCCAAGCTATAGAGTATACCATAGTCCATATTATAGTATTGCCCAGATTACCGAATAGACTGTTTTCCAGAATATAGTTCATACTATATAATAGATTATAAACCAGACTATAGACTAGCCCATATTCCATACAAGTCAAATAGAATATACTACTTATAGTCCAAGCTATAGAGTATACCATAGTCCATACTATACTATAGCCCAGCTTACCGAATAGACTGTGGTCAAAACTATAGTTCATAATCCAGACTGTAGTCCAGCCCATATTTCAGGTAATAGGTTTGTACTTTAGTCCACACTGTAGACTAGAATAAAGACCAGACTAAATACTCTACTTTAGACTGTATAATCTATTCTAGACTATATACTAGAATATAGTCCACTGTATAGTACAGCCTGTACTACACTGTACTACATACTACACTAAAGTCGAGAGTAGTAATCATTCTACAAACGGCACCAGTCTAAAATAATATGTGCATAAAAATGTGTTTAACATGAGAAAAAATTAGCGAAAATTTTTTCTTTATATTTTTCTAAAAAAAATTCTAAAATGACGCCATTGTTAGACTGGATGCCCTGAGCAACAAAATTACATAGACAAAGATTAGACACTGACATTAAATTTTTATTGGAAAATTACTCAGCGTGAAAACCAAACAATAATAATAAAATGTTTCAACACCACATTTATAAATGTGCTAAGTAGTTTTTAGCTTGTGGACTATTACAGTGGATAGTGGATAAATTGAATTTCTAAATGAAGATAAAGAAATGGAAATTCATAGTTCCATATGTTACATTTCAGTAGAAGATTTAATCCCTTTTGATAGCCTTTAAATACTCAAAACTACCGAGTTAAATTTTAACATAATTTTATTTTCATTCCCAATTTATACTTAATAAATCATTTCTAACTTCTCTGCCTAAAAAAACTGTCACACTGAAATTTTTAATCCAAATAGATTCAGATGTCACAAAAACCGCTTAAAATCACAAATATTTATAAAATAAATTATCGAAAATATTTAATTTATTTAATAGCTGCAGACATATAATTAATCTTAAAT
Organism: Lucilia sericata; assembly: GCF_015586225.1. Classification (NCBI taxonomy): domain Eukaryota; kingdom Metazoa; phylum Arthropoda; class Insecta; order Diptera; family Calliphoridae; genus Lucilia; species Lucilia sericata. The sequence continues at coordinate 166,753 of NW_023994351.1, read as the reverse complement.
TAGCTGACATAAATTTAAAATGACATTTCCAAAAGTTAACATTAAAATGACAACTCTTTTATTGTCAACTGCAACACCATTTGAATACTTTTCTAGGAAAAGTATTCCCCCTCAAAAAAATAAACTAATTTCAAATTTTCGTCTATTACATGCATAATATCCTCTATTATTTTATTGAATTTTTGTTGTTGCTGTAGCTGCTGTTGTTTATATTTAGTTATAAAAATAACAACAACAACAGAACACACAAAAATAAATATATTATTTTTAGAATGTTCATCCTCTAAATATTCAATTTCCGAAAAATAAATATTCGTTCAATCGAAGGTGTGTTCACAAGTGTTTATAGTGTATTTTTTGTGTTGTTGTTGTTGTTGGCTGTGTGTCTATTTGTTGTTGATGTAGTTTTTCCAACCCTTTGGCTCATTTCAATTTATTTATATTCAAAATTTCATTTCGTTTTTGTTGTTTTTGCCGTTATTGTATTTAAATAGCAATCAATTTATTTTTGGGAATATTTTTATTAAAAATTTTATTTGAAACATTTGTGTAGCGAGTTCTTAAAGTAAATTTCTTTATTTTTTTGTATAAAAATTAATATTTCTCATATTGTAAATTTTAATTAATTTTCTGAATTGATTGAACAATATTCGTTTTTCTATGTTTCTTTGAGTTTGTATTTTCGTTTCTATAATGTTTCCAACTTTAATTTCATTTCCTATAAACTTTCTACACATGCACAGCAAGAAAGCCAAGAAAGCCTTTAAATAAAATAGGGTTCTGAAAATAGTTCAAATTTTTAATAAAACTTAAGTTAAATTAAAACTCTAATTTATATAAACATTTAACCACATAATTAATTGCATCACTAATTATGGTTGGAATATATAAAAAAGGGAAAAACTACTAAAACCAGATAAGCACAGGAAAATTTAATTTATAAAAGTTGAAGCAGAAAAAGCATATTTCATCTTCTATAATTTCTGGTATTTAACCTCTTTTAACTTTTTTAAATGATAAAAATTATTTAACCACAAACTTAAGACATGTGTTACGCAAAGTTTATCTACGTCTTCTTTAAACAAGTTTCATATTTCTTAAAAAGGTATATACATACATATATGTATGTATGTACGCACTTGAAAATAATAAATTCTTTAGAGAACTGTTTAAAATTGATATAGTTTAACAGATTCTTGAAGAGGTGTATAAAAGTTTTCATTCTTTCGTAGTTCTACTTCCTTTTGTTAGCACACATGTGTGTGTGTGTGTCTTTTTATTGTGTATGTGATAAAAGCTTTAGGTTTTACCCAGCAAGTTTTACAAGGACCTTATTAGTATAAATTAACCTCTTTTGTCGCAATTTTAAATACTTAATTGTCGCGTAAGTGTCTCTGAATAATCTAACGGGAAGACAGCCATCACTTAAGTGTTCCTAAAACCTTTTTAAAGTAATCTAGTTCAGAGTCAAAGGGTCGAACCCCATGTCAAGTGTATATGATACAGGATAAATATAGGGGTATGCGGATTTTAACCGTCCGTATACCCAGAGTGAGTGTATCGGTTGTTGTTCTCTATGGCTTGTCGAATGAATAAGAAGTGTGCTGGGTTGAATGGTGATGGACGAAAGGTATCTTATAAGCTCTGGTAAGCTCTGTTCATACCAAATTTTCCACAGTGAGTTCTGTCTGAGTAAGAACAAAGTCCTCGGCTTATTTGATAGATTAGACTACAGTCCAGAATATAGGCCAGCTTATAGTCTAGACTATAGACTAGACTCTTATCTAGGATTGTCCAGACTATAGAATAAACTTTAGATCTCATTATAGTCTAGACCATACATTGGATTATAGTATATACCATAGAATAAACTGTAGATTAGATTATAGACTAGACAATTTTTTAAGTCCAAACTATAGAATATATGTACCATAGTCCATATTATACTACTGCCCAGAATACCGAATAGACTGTTGTCCAGAATTTAGTTCATACTATATAATAGATTATAAACCAGACTATAGTCTAGCCCATATTCCATACAAGTCCAAATAGAATATACTACTTATAGTCCAAGCTATAGAGTATACCATAGTCCATACTACACTATAGCCCAGATTACCGAATAGACTGTGGTCAAGACTATAGCTCATAGTCCAGACTGTAGTCTAGCCCATATTTCAGACAATAGGTTGTACTATAGTCCACACTGGATATCATTGAATTTTCCTTTCTTTTCTCGGTAAGCTCTGTTCATACCAAATTTTCCACAGTGAGTTCTCTCTGAGTAAGAACAAAGTCCTCGGCTTATTTAAAAGATTAGTGTTTCGGTCTACCGAGTACGCCCCTATGTGCTGACTCAACAGAGGTCATCCGATCTGCGTGTTTCTTAACGGATGTGATGTTTTTGAATTTCGGAAGTTAAGTAACGGGCCAGCAATGGTCAGAGATTAGATAGCACGAGTGCTTGAGTAAAGTGTTTGTACCTAACCTAATCTATATCATTCCATAACTAAAAATTTAAATTTAATTCACTAAATCGAAACAGTCACCCCAAACTGCAGGGTTGTTCTCTTAAGTAAAAGTTTAAATAGGCGAAAAACATCTTTAGTTTAACTATTTACTTGAAACTCATAAATTGTGGATTTTTTCTTATGCTTTGTATATAATTAAAAAAATAAATGTATATAAATTAAGAAGTTTTTTTGCACTAATTTTCAACAAGATATATTCCTTGTTGGGGTTTGTCAAGAAGAAATCTTTTTAAAAAGCTGTTGATGTTCTTGCAGTTAATTTTATTTTGGCTTTTAAAAAGGAGTTTGGGAAAATAAGTGCAAACAAGTAATTTTTTTGCAAACTTTCTAGTCTAGTCTTTTTATAATATCCTTTTTATAATTAACCAGTAAATAAATTTTACTTTGGCTGTTTTGTAAAAGAAAATTATATTTTAACACTTTTGTTAATTTAAGTTAACTAGTTGAAAAGATAGTAATAAACAATAAAGTTAATTAACATCTTTATGTGTTAAACAAAATCAAGTCTTCTTAAAACATTTAATGTAAAAACTTTGTATGGGGGCTAGGTGAATAGGGAACCAAAGATTATGAGAATTTGTATACTTCACTTTAGCATATAAAAAGCCTACAATCATGGTTCTCTAGCGATTGCCGTTGATCTTTTTCAGCTGATTTACACTTTCGGCCACAGTAGCCACGTTCTCGACGACAAGTACCGTATGACGTCGGGTATTATTAGAGTGGCTGGAGGCTGTATATATGGGCTGGAGGAAAGTACGGACCGATCCGATAGTGTCGATTGAAGCCAATTATTACAAAAATCGAAAGGTTCGGTTGTTAAGGGGCTAGGTGAAAGAATGATCCGATTTCAACTATTTTCAATGGACTTTGCTTTGGTTCAAATTTTATCAAAATATTTGATAAATTGCCGCCTGTACCTTGCGAACAAGTTACATAGACAGCCAGCCTGCCGGACGAACAGACGGACTTGCCGACTTAATCAACTCGGACTTAATCGACTAAGAAAATGATTCTAAGGCGGGTGTAGGTCCAATATTTTTGTGCGAAACATCGGCACAAACTCATACTACCCTCTCCACTACGGAGGTGTAGGGTTAGCTTTTCTATGTACATTGAATCAAAATCAAAAAACCTGGCTGTACTCTCTTAATGTTTCTTATTTTTCCAAATCATAATAATTTACATATTAACTCATTGATGACGTCACACACTCAACTTTGGTATTCATTGAAACACTTAACACTTAATTCATGTAGTAGTTGTTATTGTTTTACCACATAAAGAAATAAACAAAAAAATAGAGATCTTGATCTCTTACTCTCATTTTTACAAGCAAACTCATTAAAAATAAATTCAAGTCTGTAATCGATATTTTCCTTTCTTTTTAATTAGTTCATTTTTGCATTTGCAAAAGCGTGGTTTAAATTCGTTGATCTAAGGAAAGTGTTTTAGAAAAGTGTAAAAATGTTAAATTTAAAATAAATAAATTTTAATAAACTAAAGAAAAATATTAATTAATTAATCCTTGTGTCGTGATACGTGTCACAAATATAGTCGGGAATTTTTTGTCGGTTTAGTATAAGTAAGTGAAGTGAAATAAATTTTAAAAAAATTAACAATTTTATATAAAAATTAATAAAAGTAATATTTTTTTTGAAATTATAATAAAGTAGTGCTTGTTGTTTTAATACAATCAATTTAAAAAACTTTTTGTTTATGTAATAATCTTTTTTAAATGACTTTTTATTGCAATTATCTTCGTGTTGTTGTAATTCATAATTTCATGTTATTGCTTGCTTTCGTCGATTCCTTTTTGATATTTCGACTTTTGTGTTTTTTTGCAACAAAAAAATTGTAAATAAGTATCATAAGAGAGTATTGCTTTCATTAGAGAGTTTTTGTTAGAGAATTTTATTAAACATGTATATAAAATCAATGGTTCATCGCTGTTACATATTTTCCATCTATTTTAAAGGTGAGTAGAGTTTTCTTCAATTTATTAGCTAGAGAATTATTTTATTAAAATAGTTATGTTTAAAACAATTTCGGGAACATTGTGAAAGTAATTGCACTATATTTGCAATCCTAAATGTTAAGATGATGATTGTGTCGAATATTATAAACCCCCATTAAAACACTGTCATATATTGATACTATTATGAGGCTAAAGAAGATTTTCGGAAAAAGGACGTTTTTTGGAGGGCCTTAAGTGAACTTTGGACTAAAGAAGTCAAGAGAGTCATTAATTTTAAGAAATCATCCTTGTCGATTTTTTTGATATATTTTTGGACTGAAATTTGATACAAAATCTTTGGTTTACATAGAACTGGACCATATCGAATTTCATCATTGTGATGAAGAGATTTGGGATCTTATAAAATTTGTTTATACCAAAGTAGATTGTTATATCTGTAATTTTAAGCTAGTTATGAATGTTAAAGTGCACCATATGTGGGGGCTAGGTCAAATATGACACGATGAAAACTTGTCCAAAAAGAAAGAATTGTAAAAAAACCCAAAAGTACCAGTCATAGAACGAAAACGTACCAAAAATCCTTTCCTACAGATTAGCATTAACTTAACTAACCTCTTAATGTTAAATTTTATGTTTATTGGTGGAAAGTGGAACTCATTGATCCAAATTTTAGAAAAATTTTAAAAAATAGTTAGGTAATTTACTCACACAAAATAAGCTATTGCCATATTATTTTGGACTTCGAGTACTAGGCCTATATAGGACCAATTTCGGTTAAATTATCTGGTACTTTTTAAAAACAGAATTTTTCTGGAACAAATTAATTTTTGGTACTTAATCTTTAAATTGAACATAGAAACATAAAATTTAACATGACTAAATGAAAATCTATTAGATGTGTCTTTTTGGTACTTTTTCCTTCTTCAAGTAATGTATATTCTATAATATTAAGCCAAAATACAAGATTATTGAACAAACAGTGAATGAGATTTTTTAATAGAGTACTGTCTGGTACATTTCTTCCTTCTATAATATTGAACATGCAGATTTTTGACTGAAAAAGAATCTCCAAGGGGATACATTGGTACTTTCTTATACTTTAAATGAAAAAGTACCAAACGTTTTGAAGTTTCTATAATCTGGATCCGAAACAAATGACACAGTGTTCGTATAAAATTAGTACTTATTAAAGTTAATTTTTTGGTACTTTAATACTTAACTATAAAAGTATTTAATTTTCATTGGGTAGCAAAGCACCCAGGGTCCACTAATATTATAGAAACTTCAAAAAGTATCAAAAAGTCCTCTTTTATTGGTTCTCACTTACTTACAAAAAGCTTTTATGATAGAATTTTTAAGACAGACTGACAAATAGAAATTGCAATTGCATTTGATCTTACAAAAAATTCCTCTCCCCCTTCAACTATTATTTATGATTTGTTTCCAAATTCCTTTAAAAGAGACACTTTTCCAGCTCTCTATTTTTATAAAAGAGAAGAAATAAACTGCACTCATTTATTTATTGTTTTCTCATTACATTTAAGAAGATCAATTAGTTGTTTGTGTAATTTGTTAAGTGGTGGGAACAATAATTGTAAATGGAATTTTATTGTTGTTTTTAATGTATTTATTTTGCCGTTAATAATTTCAATAATTTTTTACAAATTCTTTCATTTTAGTGTTTTTCTTAAACTCGCGGTGTGTAGTAGGTTTAAAATTAGTAGTAAAAAAGTGATTATTATATGAAATATTATTAAAATATTAAAAAAGTAAATATAAATAAAATTTATCTTAATACTAAAATAGTAATTAAGTGAAAATTATGTATATAATAAAAGTGATAAGTTAAGGAAATTAGATAAGTTATAAGTAAATTAAAATAAAAAAGTGCAAAATATAAAGTTTTTAAAAATAAATTAAAGTTAAACATTTTTAAGTAAAAGGTGTAAAATGTATCATTGTGATTTTTTTATAAAATAAACGCATGAAATAACTAATGTTAGTAGAAATAGTTATAATAATATTATAGTTGATGAAAAGTGATGTACAATAAGCTATTTAAAATTTTTTTCACATCGCAATATTATAATAATTACAATCAAATGCTAAAAATGGTATTTGTTGCTGCATTAAAATAAGGGTAATAATTTGTAAATTCTAGGTAAGAGTTCAAATAAATAATAACCCCTCAAATACTGAAAAAAATAATAACCCTTTTAGAAATATAAATAAATGTACCCTACACCACTATAGTGGGGAGGGTTTTATGCGTTTGTGCTGATGTTTGTAACACCCGGCACTTTAGCTATGTCCGTCTGTCCATTTGTCCATCCGTCCGCCTGTACGTCTGTGTATCCATGTAAACCTTATGCGTATTCTAAAGATCACAATTTTTTGAAATCTGCCACATACTCTTCTTTTGACCCAGTGACGAAGCCGATTGAAAATGGTTAAAATCGGTCTATTATTTCGTATAGCTCCTATAAAAACGTACCCCCGAATAGGGTTTCTGAGCTCATAAATATGTTAAATGTTCTGGTATCACTTCAAAAATCGGTAAAACTCAGTTTTATATAAGTCTTAATGACACTGCTGTTTTTTGTAATGATCGGACCTCATTTGACCCTATCCACCATACAAAGTCCCCCTCATAAAGTGACTTGATGGTCAAAATTTACTTATAAACACTAATATCACGATGATTAACTCCTCCATATAACCCCCCACTGGAGTAGGTTATCGTATGGTCGGCCATGCCCGACTATACATAAATTCTTACTTGCTTTTTAATCAAAGCTGTTTTTGAAGAATTAAAAAGTCAAAATCATGAGAAATCATAATATTTTTGCATAATAGAAGAAAGGTGTAATATTTTCTTTTATAATTTTTCCTAAATTGTGGCCTAAAAGCAAAAGGGGAAAAATAAAAATAAAATTTATAAAGTGTTTAAAAATCCATGAAATTGGTTAAAGTTAAAAACCAGCCTAAACCTCCGACTAAGGTCATAATTAGAAGCTTAATAACAGGGGTCGCTAACAAATATTCATTTGTATATATTATTTATTTAAATTTCTTTGCTTCCAAAAAAAAACTAACTTTAATTTTCACATTCCCCTTGACTCTAGATAATTTTTAGAAACAAAAAAATTGTATATTTATTTATTAAAAAACAAGTACAAGCTATAGCAGCATAATAATTTCTACAAAAAAAATTGTTTCATACTTGAGTAATTTTTCCTAATGCTTTCAAAACTCATAAAATACAATGAAAAACAAGCAACAAGAAAATATTATTATTTTTATGTTTGATATTAATTTGCATTTATTATGGCCAACGTCAGCAACATTGCAAAAATTTGATTACTAGCAGTAAAACTTTATATCTCTCTCTTTTTTTGCCCTGTCTTCTAAGTCTCCGTCTTTAGCTTTGTCTTGTTGGTTTCTTTACTTTACTTTGTGAATCCTTGTTTGTTTTTTTTTATGAAGTATAACTAACGGTTTGCTTAGTTGGGTTGGCGGTTTTGTTTTTGTTGTTTATTTGCTATTATTGCTCCCTTTCCCTGCTTCCCTTACACTTTAACCATATTTACCGTTTTAAAGTTTTTCATTTGTTTTTATACAGTGATTCTTATGATTTTTCTTTTTCATACTTGTTGTAGCTATTCTTATTTTCCTTCGTTACAACTCAATGATTTTGTTGCTATTGTAGTTGTTGTTGTTATTATTATTATTTGTAATAAACTAAGACTGACTGCATTAAAATGTATAAGACTCTGAAGAAATAAGGATTCAAATTTCTGTTAGAATTGTGTAGTGTTAGAATTTTCTTGGTTTAGTGGGTATTAGAAAGGAAGTATTTTCTAAAGTGTATTTACACTAGAGATGGTCAAGTGACAGCAAAGATTTACATGTAAACAGAATAGTGGAATGTAATCAAATTAAGAAATGACTTACGTCAAGGAATAAAGGAAAATCATTATTTAGATTAAAATATAAAAATAGTAACGGTGTAGAAGTATTTTGTTAAAGTATTAAATAGTGTTTTAAAAATTATTGAGTTTTTTAAAAATTTATATTGGAGTTTTTATATAAAAATGTATTTTGATCGATTTTGCTTGAGTTATTTCGGGGTATCAATGTTAAATTGTAAAATATGCGGAAATTGCGCCAGGTTCCATATAAGGTCTTAAAAGGTTGACTTGTTTTATGCACAAAAAATGTAGACACAGAATGCGAACTTGTATCTCGTATTCGTTAGTCTACTGTCGTATTCACAACACCACTACTTAGTTATTTTTAATGTTCTTAGTATTAGTTTTCACATAGAAACGGAAAACGAATTTTTCATTTTTTTTATCGGATGGTGTTATAAGTCATTAAGGGTAATTTCAAAAAATATCGTTTAAAAAGGTAGGATTTTGAACATCGATAAAATTTGGTACACACATGCTTCGTATAAAATTCTCCTAAAATACTCTGAATTTTTATACATACGAACTTTGAACCACAATAAAATCTAAACCATTATAAATTTGGATATTTTGGACTGCCTATTTGTACAAAGAATATGTGAACCGAGTTCGATGAAAATCGGATAGGTTAAGGTAAAATCTTGTTCGAAATATGGCAACGGAATTCGTATTCAGCGCAAGATTGAGTCCTTTGAAAAGTTGTACATATGATTCACATCAGTAATTAGTTTCCTTTTTTCAATTCATAGAGAATGCGTTTTTGGGGAAAAACAATTTACAAATTTACAATTAATAAATTTTAATGTTTATTTGTTCAACACACGTATGAATTTTCAAACATAATTGCTGGCAGATGTTTTTATGCTTCATTAGACACAGAACAATGCTGCAATTTAAAACATATCTTACTATTAGAATACAAATAATCAAATTCAATATACATATGGACAATTTCATATCCAGTGACCCAACTCAAAAAATCGATTTTGACGAAATTTTCACCAAGGTTAGTACTATTGGGTAGTGGACTAGGCACAAATTTTCAGCGTTATCGGTCCAGAACTGCCGGACTTAGAGCGGGTCAAAATTGGACACTTGGTCATACAGGGTTTTTCTTTTTTTTATATATTTTTTTTAATTCTTCTTTCAAAAAACTCCTTCTTTTTTGCTCAAAAGAAAGCTTATACAATTTCCTTTAAGGACTATAAAGTTCCATAATGGGGTGCGGTTATCTATCTAAAAAATTAGAATAAGATTTTTTTCAATATTTTGCACTATTTTCCACCATTTTTTAAAAGGACGTTTTCGTTGTTTTGCTCAAATTAATACTTAGACCATTTCCTTTATGGATCCTTATAAATAGCGGAGTCGATTAAGTCATGTCTGTCTGTCCGTCTGTCCGTCTGTGTATCTACTAAAATCTGTTTTCTGAAGACCCCAGATATCTTCAGGATCCAAATCTTCAATAATTCTAAATTAAAAATTTAATAATACAATATCGGAAATTTTTAATATAAACAAGTCTCATTGTTTGACCCACTACATTTACCCGAAGATAACTCATGGTTAGATGTGGTTTATACCTCTTCCAAATTTAATACAAAAATATTAAAAATTCGTGTAGATTTATTGTTTATTTGGTTTAACAAAATTTGGTTAAAAAAAATGTTTAACAAAATTTAACAAATTTTTTTTTTTTTTTAATTTTTAAAAATTTCCTTTTTTTTAATATTTTTTTCAAAAAACTTCTTCTTTTTTGCTCCAAAGAAAGCTTAGACAATTTCCTTTAAGGACTATAAAGTCCCATAATGGGATGCGAGTGGGATATCTATCAAAAAATTAGAATAAGATTTTTAAATGGTATATTTGAGATCCCAGATATTAAACAACATTCTTTGTTATTGCTTGAGGCTTAGCCTTAGTGAAGTGAAATTTACTAAAAGTGTAAACGCTTCATTTTGGAGCAAAACTAAATTGTCAGATAAGAAAGAGAATGAAAGCGTTATTAATGTTAACCACTTCACAAACTATAGGAAATTCACGTTAGGGGAATAAATTTTGTAGTTTTTGCTATCAAATTGATTATCTAGACATTCAATTTTCATGAAAATAGATTAAATTTATTGACCTTATTTTTACGAACCTCCAATACGTAACTTATATAAGATTTGACATATTTTCATAAAATTAATTTAAAAAATAACATTTAAATTGATTTTATAAATTTAACCAAGAATTAATTTCTACCAACCTTATTGTTAATCAAACGAAAATTTGATGAATTTATTACATGAACAAATAATACAAATAACTAAAATCAAACCTATAAAAAAGTAAATTAAATATTAATTTTTCAATAAAATAAAAAACCCTTTTATACCTTTTTTATTTTGTATTTTCACCCTTCATGTCTAAAACACTCAAATTCTTCGCACACTTGGTCATCACCAAAAATACAAGCAGGATGAGAATTTTTTTTTTTTTAGGAATCCAACGGCAAAGTGTGAAAGTATTTGCGTTTTAGACTAAAACTTTTTATCCCTGTTTCGTGTGTTTGGTTTTTCTGTATTCTAGTTACCTGAATTTGACTGGGTTTAACTCTTTTTCCAGCAAATATTTTATTTATTTCAATTTTATTTAACTTGCAACCATTTACTTTATTTAACAAAATTTTTAAATTTTTTTGTTTGTGTTCTATTTTCCACTCGTTAGTTGGTCCTGTACGTGCGAACCGAGGAGTAGTCAGTGGGTAGAGTTTTTGGAAATTTTATAATGTTCAGCAAAAATTGACTGAATGACTGACGTTATATTTATATACTACTATATAGATGGTTATTTTCTTCAGTTTCTCTTTTTAATTTGGTGTTTTAGTTGTTGGCGTTTTTGGTTAAGGGGTTTTTTCGAGTTGGTTTTATTTTTTGTATTGTTTTGTTTTTCTTTTCCAGTTTCTGTTGGTGTTTAGTGTTTGATGATGATGGTAGTAAATTTTTGACTTTATGCTGCTGTCTGTAGTGGTTGATGTTGCTTGGTTTTGCTCTGGTATATTGTTAATAATTAATTTGCATGATAGTCATACTTTTCTCCAAGCACTTGCTGCCAGGAAAGAAGCCTTTATTATTATTTTTTTTTGTTCTTTTGGTTCTAAAAGAAAACACGTTCAAAATATGCTAAAGCCAACTAAAGTAAATGAGATTCTGGTGTAGTTTACTTGTAAAAAATAGAAAATTTATAATTTTAAACATTTTTCCTCTAATGCTGTTTTCGACATGTTGAAAAAGTAATATTGTTTAAAAAGGATATAAAGGATTCAAATTTATTAGCTACATTTCAGTTTTTTTTCATTAAAATATCCTTTAGGTGTTTGGGTTCAGTGCTCGCCCTTTTTTCTCTTACACAGATCTGTTGCATTCATATTTAAAAATGTTTTACTAATTGAAATACATACTTATAGCAATTTTAAACAATCATTACTTTTATACATTTGCCACAGCATAACAGCAATATGTACAAATATCGTTTAAACTTTTGCCCTCTTAAATTGCAATTTAACTGAAAATTTCAATGTTTTTTTGTTGAAAGAAAAAAACTAACAAAACAATACATTATTGTTTGCAAATGCAGTTTAATACAGATGAAAAAATCTCAGCAAAAACTAACTGCGTGCATTGTACTGTTTATAATGTTTTATTCCTAGCAAATCTGCCACAATTATACACCTTTATTTCTCCCCTTAAACTGCAGCCATTATTTCAAGCTCAACTTAACTGCAATGATGATGATTATTGTAATATTCGCTATATAATGGTGGCAACAAAACAATGATTTATAGTGAAATAAAACAAGTAATATTTATATGTTGCAACAATTAACGCTCAATGATTGATACAATTATTAAAGTTATTTTGAGTGTACATCAGTAACAGTATCACTATCTCCTTGTTTCCAAGCCAAAGTATAAAGTTAAAAAAGGACACAAATATTAAATAAAACAAACCATAAATCCATCAATTTGCCATACAAACTGCAGTCGGTAATGCAAAAAAGTATGGTGATGATGCCACGGCAACGCATGTAAATATTGTTACACAAAAAAAAAAATACATAAATTAAAAACGCCAGTAATAGCAACTACAAAATTTTATGTTATATTTCAATATGAATGTATGATATAAATATAAAGCAGTTTTTTTTTATCCCAAATGTATGCTACACTGGCAACTTCAAATCATTACTTAACCCGTAAAAACTGGATAATGATTCGCTATTGCACATTAACCAAATTTTCGTTAACTAAATATCCATTATTTTATTATTATTATTGTCAAAATATGTAGTTAGTTCAATTTTAATAACAACACCGGTTCGGTACCTTTCTATGTATTATGTGTATAATAGAGTGTCCCGAGGAACTGCCTTTTTAAGAATTTCATGCATGAATGCCTATCAATCGTTGCATATTAATGTACTAAACTAAAATCTGATGACGTAAAAAAAAATTTGAATTTGATTATTTTGGATTATTTCTCGTGATAAGCTCAAAATTACTGGATTTTTGAAAACCATTTCGAAAAGATTTGAGACAATTGTATTTTAATATATTGTACTGAGATCTGGATTTTCAATAACTGGTAGGGAACTGAGTGCAATAATACGCATCGTTATAGATATTCATACAAAAAAGTGATCCACGAGACATCCTAATGTATAAGTTTGTCATTCCATACTTTCCACAGTATAATTTTCTGACCCTCTAAATTATAAATTCTGAATCCCTATAGATAGAGGAGTCGATTAAGTTATGTCTGTATATCAGTCCATCTATCTTTTTATATAAATTTTAACATTTTTATACCCACCATATTGTTTTTGTCATTCCGTTTGTAACACATCGAAATATTCGTCTAAGATCCTTAAAAATATATCTATTCTGGGTCCTTATTAGATTTTAAGACGATCTAGCCATGTCCGTCCGTCTGTTGAAAACACGATAGAGTCCAAACGGGAACAGCTAGAGAGCTGAAATTTTGCACAGATATTTTCAGTTAATGCAGGTTGTTCGGTATTGAGAATGGGCAATATTGGTCTTCGATTTCGCCTTGCCGCCATATAAGGTCCCCTTCAGAAAATGACTTTAACGCACATAACTAGCTAAAGGAAGCATATATAGCAGTGAAATTCAGCATAAACATGTTTTAAAAGAACCTAAATCTTCTTGTAAAATTTTATAAGGATCGGCCCATAATTCATCCTACATGCCATATAAGGTCCTCTCCAGAAAGTGACAAGATTTGTCACGGCTGAAGTCAGGAATGGAAACAATTTATAAATCAAAAATAAAAGTTGGAAAAAATTAAGAAAAATATATACAATTTAAATAAAAATAAATGTTAAATTTAAAAATTACACAAATTAATAAAATTATATTTTTAAAATACACCATGGTGAAGGGTATATAAGATTTGCAGCAACTAAGCATTGCCTATTTTTGTTGACTTTGCAATTTGTAAAATTATATTGATTTTATTTTGTACATTTCCGTTTCTTTTTCTACTTTGCGTAAATTGCAAATTCGTTCGATTCCAATTCATTTTAACATATATACATACAAACTATATGTACATAAAACAAACGCAACCCAATTGTACATATATACATATTAACAAAAAAAAAAAGAGTTTGTCTCCACATGAAGTTAAATTGATAATGGCAGATTTGTTTCAGTTTTTCTTCAATTTTTTTCATTTATTTTTATGGTTTTATTGTTTTCACTTAAATATTTACATGAATAATTTAATATGTGACATTGTATGTAGCATCTAGGTATATTAGGATAGTTTTCTCTTCAATAAAATTTTAAGAATGTAATTCGGAATAAAGGACAATTCTAAAACAAATTACTTTCATAATAATTACTTATTTTCGAAAATTTCGAAAAATGATATGGGAAAGGAAAAACTTTAGACTTTTTTTAACCGAAAAGCAAAATGATCATAAAATTAATTTTATCCAATAAGTCCAAAAATTATAGTGCTAGTTCGTTCAGTATTTTTAGAATTAAGTAAAACTACCCTAATATTCTTACTTAGCAAAAAGTATCTCACTATTACTCATATCAATTGGATTTACACACATATTTACACACATTATTTAAAACAAGAGACATTTTTAATAATAATTCATAAATGATTTCGTATTTTTTTTTTCACATTACTGCAAATATGCAAAAAAGCTTTTTAATTTGTACATACACATACTTATTACCAAAAAGTGATTGAAAGAAAAATATTTTATATGATTTTAATGAAAATCTATACTAACAGTAGTTATTTCATTTGAATTCCACTAAAATTGATATTACAGCTCACACAAAAAGTTCAAAAATATTTACTTACAATTTTCAATTCGAACAAGTAGCAAACATTTTCCAATGTTTTTTTTTATTTATTTTTCGTAAATATACATGGATGTTGGTATTTGAATTGTAATTTAATTGAATTCCATATGAAATTTTTATATTGTTTAACATACAATTATTGATTAAGAAAATTTTTTTAATTGAATAGCAAGTTGTTGCAGAGCGATGGTGGTAATGTTTTTTATGATTTTGTCATTCTGTTTATAACACATAGAGCTATTGGTTGTAGAAACGAAAGGTATACATGTATGTTGTGGAGTGTTAGATTCGAAAACGATCTAGCAATGTTCATTTGTCTGTCTGTATATCTGTCTGTTTGTCTGTCTGTCTATCTGTCTGTCTGTCTGTCTGTCTGTTTGTCTGTCTGTCTGTCTGTCTGTCTGTCTGTCTGTCTGTCTGTCTGTCTGTCTGTCTGTCTGTCTGTCTGTCTGTATGTCTGTCTTACAGTCTGTCCGTCTGTCTGTCCGTCTGTCTGTCCGACTGTCTGTTAAAACTACGATAGTATCACTACGAATGGAATCTGAGAGTTAACATTTTTCACAAATCTTTTCATTGATAATGTTTGATTGGTATTGACCCCAATATTTAATTAAAAGAAATTGTAATTGCTATTTGAATCCCTATTTTTAAGTAATCACTTTAAGTGCTTATTGCCAAAAGTAGTGCAGACCATTACAAAAGCATTTTAAGGCCTTACTTGGTAATGACACTTTTCTGTATAGGTTTTTTTATAAACATGATCTCCAATTTGAATCACTGACCTATTTTAATCAGTTTAAGTCTTTCATGCTGAGTATAAGTCTCTCATTATTGAGTATTAGATTCTAAAACGATGTAGCAATATTAATTTGTATGTCCGTCAGTCTGTCCGTCCGTCTTTCCGACTGTCTGTTAAAACTACAAAAGTATCACAATTAATGGAATCTGAGGGTTTAAATTTTCCACAAAGTTTTTCATTGATAAGGTTTAATTGGTATTAACCCCAATATTCGTCAATTAGAATTTGAATCCCTATTTTTAAGTAATCAGTTTAAGTACTTATTGCCAAAAGTAGTGCAGACCATTACAAAAGCATTTTAAGGCCTTACTTGGTAATGACACTTTTCTGTATAGATTTTTTATAAACATGATCTCCAATTTGCATCACTGACCAAATTTTTGAACTACTATTTTAATGAGTTTAAGTCTCTCATGCTGAGTATAAGTCTCTCATTCTTGAGTATTAGATTCTAAAACGAGGTAGCAATATTAATTTGTATGTGCGTCTGTCTATCTGTCCATCTGTCCGTCTTTCCGACTGTCTGTTAAAACTACAAAAGTATCACAATGAATGGAAAATTTTCCTCAAAGTTTTTCATTGATAAGGTTTAATTGGTATTAACCCCAATATTCGTCAATTAGAAGTAATTTATATTTGATTCCCTATTTTTAAGTAATCACTTTAAGTACTTATTGCCAAAAGTAGTGCAGACCATTACAAAAGCATTTTAAGGCCTTACTTGGTAATGACTCTTTTCTGTATAAATATTTTTATAAACATCATCTCCAATTTGAATCACTAACCAAATTTTTGAACTACTATTTCAGCCAGTTTAAGTCTCTCATGCTGATATAAGTCTCTCTTTCTTCAGTATTAGATTCTAAAGCGAAGTAGCAATGTTCATTTGTATGTCCGTCTGTCCGACTGTTAAAACTACGATAATATCACAACTAATGGAATCTGAGAGTTTAAATTTTCCACAAATCTTTTCATTGATAAGGTTTAATAGGTATTGACCCCAATATTCGTCAATTAAAAGTAATTGTAATTGTTATTTGAATCCCTATTTTTAAGTAATCACTTTAAGTACTTATTGCCAAAAGTAGTGCAGACCATTACAAAAGCATTTTAAGGCCTTACTTGGTAATGACACTTTTCTGTGTAGATTTTTTTTTATAAACATCATCTCCAATTTGAAGCACTGACCAAATTTTTTAACTACTATTTAAACCAGTTTAAGTCTTTCATGCTGCTATTTAATTGTTTCTCCTTCAGTTGGCACAGTTTTAAGATGTTTTCTCTTCTTCCCACAGTGCTACTCTGCATGCTGTTTTTTTTTTTTTTTTGTCAATTCAAAGAAAATTATAATTTTCAAGCCCTTTTATGTTTCATTTCTTTTTACCAAAGTTTTTTAATTTCATATATATTTTTTTCTGCATTTTGTAGTTTCTTGTACTTGTCATTGCCTCAATTTCTGTGCTACTTTTGTTAACCCGATTTTTTTTAATTAACAACCTGTATTCAAGAGCTTGTCGACTCCAGTGGCAATTTGTAGTTAAAAATAGAGCAGAATGGATAAAAAAATCCATGAAGAGAAAATAAACAAATTTTTCCAAGTTTTCTTGTGATTTTTTTTTCGTTTTCAGTTGCCATTCCTGTTGTTCTTCGACGAGTCGAGTTGTTGACAGTAATTTTTTTGTGTAAAAAGTATTATTTGGTTGAAAAAACACAATCAAAGAGGCGAATAAATGAACGAACGTACGTACGGGTAAAAAAAATCGATTAAATGTAAAAATATAAAGCCAACAACTACCAGAGAAACAAATTTTATTATAAAAAAATGCCAATATTCATGGATAGTAAGCAAACTGTATTCAATTTTACAACTATGAATCAATTGAAAATGTGTGTATGTTAGGTTTATACTTTTTTATGAATATTAATTAAGAAAGTAAGCTTGCAGTATGTATATGTAAGTGAAACTAGGAAAAATTTGCAAATTAGAGCACTAGAATTTAAAATAGTAAAAAGAAATCAATAATAGAGGTGAATATTTTCTTAAAATTTGTTGAGAAAAAACTTATTGAAAAGTAAGAGTAGTTTTTGAGCAGAAAGTTTTTAACTAAAAAATTTACACCCTACATGTGATAGTTATGTATTCACTTTAAACCACATCAATTTACTGATAAGCAGTTCCTGTGTACCATGTCTGTCAGTCCGTTCATCATTCATGTAAGACTTGTAATACAACTTTTGGTCACAATTTTCACAATACAGATTCATAACTCTAATAACTATTAACATTATGTAGATCAGTCCTAAGAACAGATCTAAGACCAATCTATAGTTTCTTACTTGTTAATACAACTGATATTTAGCTTGAATCATATCATATTTACTTTTTTTAATTTAGAATAACAGTTCTACTTTTATTTACATTTTTTTTTTGTTTCTATTCTAAATTTAATTTTCGTCTTTACATTATTCTCATCATAAAATCAAATTAAAAGATTTTCTCTAAAATGTCTCTTTTTGTCTTTATGCAAACCCTTATCAATAACACCTTCATTTCTTTTTGAACAAACATTTATTCGTCTTTTTTTTATACATTTATTTATTACTTTGTTTCCATTTTCATTCATTCTATCCCTTGTTGTTAATTTAGTATATTTCTGTCTATCAATCTGTCAATTTTTTCTGTTTCTTTTGCTTATTTATTTGTTACAAATCCAACATTTTTTTTCTACAATTTAGACAAATCTGCAAAATAATTTTGCATAGATTTGTCTTATTAAATTTTCACTTTTTTTCATTTTAGATCCATTTTGTCTTTCTCGATTGTCTGCATATTACAATATTGAATTGGTTTTAGTTTTTTTGTCTAGATTTATGTTGCATTGATTCTTTTATCTTTGGCAGTTGTATGATTTTTGCTTTTAATGAATAAATTTTACAAAAAAAAAAAAAATATATATATATTAAATAATAATTGACACAAATGCTGAGTAAGGGATTTTGGACATTTTCTTGGATATTTAAAAGAATAAGAAAAAAATATGTTATTTTATAAGTTTTAAATGTTTGGTCTGTTTGAACCGAAAAAATCTTAAACTCTTTTGCAAATCACCCCTTATATTTTATAAGTAATTTATCTATGTTGTCGCCTTGCTTAAAGTTTACTTTAATTTGAATTATAATTATTTTTAATCTCTGCTAAACTTTGACCTATATAAATTGAAAAAGTTTCTTTATATATTCTCAAACTTGCTTGTTTTTATGTTTTAATTAAATTTTGTTTTATTTTAATTAGTTAATGCTTAAATAAACATTATTTTTATAATGAAATTTAAACAAATGCAAAAAAATCTTCAACGAATAACATTTGTCCCTTACCAAATAACTTTCTTACAATGCAAAAGAAGAAAAACTTTATTTCTTATTAAAAAAATCGATTTTTGTCACAAATAACCCTTTTTATGTCCTAAATATGTAAACAGCAGTTTGTTGTTAAACAAACTTTAAAAGTTTTTTTCTAAAAAAAATTGAACAACAAATTTTCATTTATCTCAAAAGTAATATTTCTGCCAACTTTACTAAATGAGGGTGAATTGTAAAGAAAAAATAGAATTTCCTAATAAAACAGTTTTTTTGAAAACATTTTCTTTTGTATGAGAAAACATAATATTTATGAATGAATACCTCTTTAAAATGAAAAAGAAATACAATTTGTATAATAAGGGGTGATATTACAATAAGAAAACACTGACAGTAATACCAACTTAATTTTACAATTTGTATTTTTATACCCTACACCACTTTAGTGGGGAGGGTATAATGGGTTTGTGCTGATGTTTGTAACGCTCAATAATATTAGTCGTATACCCACCTTAAAGTATACCAATCGGCTTGGAATCATTTTCTGAGTCGATTTAGCTATGTCCGTCTGTCCGTCCGTGCGTCCGTCTGTCCATGTAAACCTTGTAATCAAACTACAGGTCGCAATTTTGAAGATAAATCAATGAAATTTGGTACATGATCTTCAGTTGTCCCAGGGACAAAGCCTATTGGAAATGGCTGATGCCAACAACAGCCGACCGCCAACGGATCCGGTTATTTGCAATAGCTCTTAATCCAGTCCGTCTGTCCGTCCGTGCGTCCGTCTGTCCATGTAAACCTTGTAATCAAACTACAGGTCGCAATTTTGAAGATAAATCAATGAAATTTGGTACATGATCTTCAGTTGTCCCAGGGACAAAGCCTATTGGAAATGGCTGATGCCAACAACAGCCGACCGCCAACGGATCCGGTTATTTGCAATAGCTCTTAATCCATTCCAGAATAAACCTAGGTCGGATTCCGTGGAACGTCGCCATGTATTACGTGGTCTGCCAGCTTCCCGGCCTGACTGGTGATATGGGTTCCATCTTAATGCATGCTTGGCCACGTCGCATAGTATGTCCAATCCACTGCAACTTGCGCTAACGTATAACTGTAGCTATGGGTTTCTGGCCAGTTTGTGATAGTAGCTCCGAGTTTCAGTTGGTTTTAGGCCAGAATATGCGGAGTATTCTTTCGAGGCAACGGTTCACAAAAGTTTGTAGTCGGTGGATAATGCTACGACCTACTTTCTACGTTGTACATCCATAGAAAGGTATTGACTTGCTTTAAAAATTCGTAATTTAGTGCGAAAGTTGATCTTGTTAGTTTGTCATATAGGGACCAATATATAAAAGGATGCTCTTGTCTTATTGATCCTTTTGTCAACATCAAAATGGAAACCTTCATCATTATATATCTCGCATCTATCTGCTATCTACAGGTAGCAGAAATTGGGGACATTTTCAAAAATATTGTTCCCCTATTCTCAAAGGTTCGTCTTAACTGACACATATGTTCAGGATTTTCGTTTTGCCGGTGTTAATTTTAAGTGCCGTATATTTCATTGTTTCCTAAAGATCCAATGTAGTCCGCTTTATATTGCGAAGTCTGTACGAAAGCAAATAATTCAGGTATTGACAGTTGATTTTCCACCGGATTTCCCGGCTTTTGTTCTCTATGGAGCTCAGAACATCTTCCATTACCGCCAGGAACAAGAGAGGTGATAGTATACATCCTTGTCGTTTGCCCTTGTGTAAAACGTAGCATCTCATGAGCATACTTGAAAGATCAACACAATCGTCATCTTTCTTTTGCGTCAATCTCATCTCTCTCGTGCTCTTGTGTTTATTATAACTAGTGATTATAAATTTGGAACATATGCACCATCTTCTGTATTTTTGTTCCGCTCTAGGAATAGATAAATACTTATGATTGTGATAATAAATTTTATGAAATTATCTTGAAATTTGCACACAGATAGACGTAGCTCAATCGAATCGTAAAGCGATTCTGAACCGTCTGGTATAATTTAAGATATATGCATGATAAATATTTTGATATATTTGAATAGTACCCTCTCCACTATAATGTTGTGGGGTAAACAAACTAGATTTTTAGTATAGGATTTATATAGGGACAAGAGCAAAAATTATCTTCATAAAATTTATTGGCGGGATTTCTGTTTATATAAAAGTTATTTGTGCTTAATTGCATCGTGATACTAATGTTTATTAGTGAATTGTGTACATTCAGGGCAATTTCTGAAGGGGACCTTTTATGGCGACTAAGATCATATGAGGCCCGATCATTACAAAAATCGGCACTGTTATTTATGATTATGTTATAAAAGTAAGTTTTGCTAACTTTTTATAGAGATTCTAGAACATTTAACAAAATTATGAGTCCGGTCCAGTTGTATGGGAGTTAGGTGAAGAATTGGACAGATTTAATCCTTGTACAAAAAAAGCGTACATGCCAATTTTCATCAAATTATTTTAAAAATTGCGACCTGAAGAGTGTGCACAAGGTTACATGGACACACAGACGGACGGAAATATCGACTCAGAAAGTGATTCTGAGCCGATTGGTATACTTTAAGTTCGGTTTAGGATCAATCTTTTTGGGTGTTATAAACATCAGCACAAACGCATAATACCCTCCCCACTATAGTGGCATAGGGTATAATTACTCTTTTTAATCTACATACCTTAGTAATTACGTCTTTTTCCTAAAATATTTGATAGATGTGAACTTACCTTAAGTCTTCTATCTTGAAGTAACTTTAAAGTTTGCCTATGTTACTTACTGTTAGTGTTAAGCGTAAATATGTTTGAAAGGAAATTGCAAATTATTTTCAAATTTATATTGGTCTACAACTATCTCTTCGAGTATTGCAAATTATGACTACTTCCAGCTATATATTAAACACATACACACACACACAAGATTATTCAAGCATTCATTGGTTCGTTTCAACATTTCATTCATACTCTCAGTCATAACTTTATGCCACTGACATTAGTTAAGGGGTTTATTTATGGTCCTTTGGTAAAATGCTTTAAAGATACATATGTATGTATGTATGTATGTATGTATGTATGTATGTATGTATGTATGTATGTATGTATGTATGTATGTATGTATGTGTGTTAAATATTTCTGCTGGCTGTGTCGGCTATTAGACCAAAAGTTTTTAAGTAGGACCAATGTCTTCTTAGAGTTGTCAATGCTTAAAAAAAGTAAAATGTGTCTTGTTTTTTCATTTTCACAAGTTTTAGTTTATTTTACATCCTTTTTTTGGGATGGTGGTATTTAATAGTTTATTTTTCAGTATTTCTTTTCTTTTTTTGGTGGCAATGACGGAATTAAAGTCTTGCTTGCCGCTATTGGTTGCCAAAGTGGGGATGTTGGTTTTTTATTTGATGATATTAAAGTCAAACAAAAGCTTATTTTCAACATTTTTCTCTTAAGTAAAAAGAAAAACAGCAAGTTTTTGTTTGTATCTTTTATTTTAGTTTATTTTGTTTACATTTTTTTCGTTACTCTTACTCTGATGATGTTGGCTGTCTTCTTTGTAAAGAGTATTTTAACAAAAAAGTTAGTTTTTTTTTTACACTTTTGTGAAAAATATCGTGTTCTAAATTGTGGCAATCTTTTGAAAGAAAATTTAAGAAAATATGTTATATTTTTTATTTTACTACAGCATCCTTTTCACACTGTATATTACTGTTTGAATATGTGTATCAGAAATTACAACCATTTGTGTAAAATATACTCTGATTTTTTTTACTTTTTCTGGTTGTCCTTTTTTGTATGTCTTGGGCATCAATATAACCATAACTATACATTTCGTCTTTTCGAATTTTTGTTATAAAGATGAAAAAAGTCGCTTTATATATAAAGAACTGTGGCAAAAATGGAATGTAACATCAGCTCTAAGACTGCACTAAAAGTGCTGACAAATCCAGCAGCTCGACGATAATTACGATGGAAAATTTTGTTTATATTCTAATCAAGCATTTTAATCTTAGTTTTTGATTAAAAAATCAAACCGCACTTTAATCCCTGAGAAATTTTTATTAAAGCTTTTGAGAGTCTTTATATTTTCCTATTATATTTCACCCACTGTACATCAATTGCTTTCTACATTCTATAAATTTGCTTCAATGCTAGTAAATTTCTTCTTTATGTATAGCGTTATTACCCTTGTCTATATTTAGGTCCAGGGCTATCTTCAAAGTAATATATAAACAACAAAACTAACAACTACCACAAAGAGTAACAAAAATTATGGTATAGTTTTTGGCGGCTTTTGTATTTTATTTATTTTTTCCCCGTTACTTTGACGTCTTATTGACGCCATATATCCATACATACTTTTATCCATAAAGTACTCAGTATCTGTGTGTTTCACTACTTCTACGCTTTTGTATCCTTTGTGTGTGTGTGTAGGTTTTTTTATCTTTTTTAAAAGGTATACAAGTATGTTTGTACGTTAAAGTTTGTTGCTATAAATTTTTACTTTTTGTTGCTTTAACTTTAAGTTTTTTTCTTCTTGAATTTCTTAAAGTTTATAGTTTTCGGCAGATTTTTGTTCTGTTTCTTTTTTTTTTTCTTTGAACATAGCTACTCATACTTTTGGGAAAAAATCAATTTACAGTTTCTTTACAATAAAGTGTTTTATTAATACTTTATCCTTCATTTATTTATTTTATTATATTTTTTTGCTCGTGCTGCTTTGTGATTTTTGTTGGCTACAATTTTTATAGATTTAAAATATCCTGGAGAAAATGTATATAGAGTTGTAGAGTTTGAATGGCGATAAACTATATTGGGCCCTTTTGCTGTTTTAGTAGATTTTCTGTCGGGGCAATTATTGGTTTCGTTTGACTTTGAAAATTCCTACATTCTTTGTCACATCATCTCATCATACAGAAGGACGCCGATCTATTGGCTGGGTATTTCGGACTACCAATTATGTCTCTAGGTTGAAGAAACAAAAGAGCCCTGTTATATAAGAGGAAAGTCTTGAGTGGATCGTTGAAGGATGCGGAAGCTACGGAGTTGCAATGTTGGTCAAGGTAGGGTTTCACCTAAAGCACTTCGACATTCTTGAACCTTTGAGATATTTACGTACATGTCGTGTGAGCCATAATATTATATATATTTGCTTTTAAATGCCAAGATAAACCATAAAGGAGTTATATTCCATAATGATGAAACTTATATACCCACCATTAAAACCTTGTACTATATCAATATTAATATGAGCTTCAAGATGAGTCACTTTTACGTGGACTCGAACATAATGATGTGAATCTACGACCACTAATTAGATGTTTTACAAACAAAATAACAAAATCAATATATCCCTAGTTGCCTCTGTTATATAAATGTTCTAGTCTGATTTGATATGAATTATTTTTTTTCCCAAAAACAGTTTTTTTTTCAATAAAAAGGCAGATAAAAATAATATGTAATGAATGAAAATGAAGTTTTTAAAAGAGACCTTTCACTAAAAACTTTTCGCCAAAAATGTGATTTTCATTAAAAATTCAATTTTTCCAAAAAAATCAACTTTTCCAAAAAAAAAAAAAATTCACTAAAAATTCAATTTTTCACCAAAAATAAAATTTTTCACTAAAAATTGAATTTTTCACAAAAATTCAATTTTTTACTAAAAATAAATTTTTTCACCAAAAATTAAATTTTTCACTAAAAATTAAATTTTTCACTAAAAATTAAATTTTTCACTAAAAATTAAATTTTTCACTAAAAATTAAATTTTTCACTAAAAATTAAATTTTTCACTGAAAATTAAATTTTTCACTAAAAATTCAATTTTTCACTAAAAATTCAATTTTTCACTAAAAATTCAACTTTTCATTAAAAATTCAATTTTTCACTAAAAATTCAATTTTTCACTAAAAATTCAATTTTTCACTAAAAATTCAATTTTTCATTAAAAATTCAATTTTTTACTAAAAATTCAATTTTTCACCAAAAAATTAAATTTTTCACTGAAAATTAAATTTTTCACTGAAAATTAAATTTTTCACTGAAAATTAAATTTTTCACTGAAAATTAAATTTTTCACTGAAAATTAAATTTTTCACTGAAAATTAAATTTTTCACTGAAAATTAAATTTTTCACTGAAAATTAAATTTTTCACTGAAAATTAAATTTTTCACTGAAAATTAAATTTTTCACTAAAAATTCAATTTTTCATTAAAAATTAAATTTTTCACTAAAAATTAAATTTTTCATTAAAAATTTAATTTTTCACTAAAAATTTAATTTTTCACTAAAAATTAAACTTTTCACTACGAAAATATATTTTTACTAATTAATGAAATTTTCACTTAAAATTTAATTTTCAAAAAAAAACCTTAAGGCCAGAAGTCGATTTTTGCTTTCTTGTTTTAAAAGCTCGGTGTTGTAGTAAAAAAATGGCTTTAAAATGACAAAATAAATAGTCTCTCATGAAAGGTTCGACTTTTGAAATTTTGTGAAAAAATTACTGTTTAGGCCCCCTGTGAGAATATATTTTTTCTACTCTGCCTTATTTATTGTTTATTGAACAAAAATCATTTTAAAGATGATAAAGCATAAACTTGGAGCTTTTAATTTTTTTGGTATATTGTTGTTTATATACATATAAATAATGTTTAAAAAGTTTTCCCCATTCATTCCTTGTTATTGTTGTTGTTGTATTTTCCCCCATTCTTTTTATCTATTGCCAATAATAATGACCATGTGAATGGCCAGCAAACAGTCAATAGCCTGAGAACGTGATAAAAATACTTAACAATTTGCCACAAAATTGTTTGTGAATTTTTTTGTTGTTCTTGAAGAACATGTGGTTTTAAGTGTTTTTGTTTATTTAATAGTTAAAATTTTTTGAAATTTATTATTTAATAAATTTGATAAAGTATTTCAATATCTATTCTACAATTTGTAATAGATGTTTAGATTATTAATTAATAGGTCAAAATTTGTGAAGGATGGGGATGGTTTGCAAAAATCTCTAGTTTTAAATTGAAAGTAGTTAAAAATAACTTTAAAGCTTTAGATTTTTGTATTAACATTTTGGTTGAAAATTAAAATTTCAACTAATATAAATATTAGCATTACATTTTAACTCTGTATATTAAGTAACAGAAAAGAATTGAATTAAAATTCAATCAATAAATGACTATTGCCTTCCATATTTGAGGTGTGGCAACAGAGTTTGGGAAAACCAAAATTATGACTAATATTGAACTCCCTACTATGTATATGAACAATTCAAAACATTCTCATACCTCAAAACATACATTCTATCTTAAAATGATTCACATAATTTTGGCTTTAAGAAAATATGACACTATTATCATTAGAAAACAACTGTGGCAACAATAACAATTGCCAGCGAAGCTGCAGGCTTAAATTTACTATACGATTATTTGCTAGAATGTTTATTTGCAAGCCAGAAATAGTAGTTTGAGTTAGAACTTTTTATTCGTTCATTGACGTTGTATACATGCCACGGACAAGTATAGATATTTTTGGTAATAATCTTACACACACATAAACACACTCATACGCAAAATTTGGTTGAAATTTATAACTATCATAAGCAGAAACCATGAATTGGTTCGATTTATCTTTTCCTTCGAATTTACTGGTAATTTATAAATGGTTAGAAAATATTAACTGGGACCCCATTGTAATATTCATTGTATATATTCGTTTCGTAAGTATTGGTATCTATATACCATTTATAACGGAAGATAATTATATACAAACATAGTATGTACATATTTATGTATAACTATGGTAGAAGTCATTATGAACATTTCTGCATATGAATGTTGTCATTATCATTACTGGAACACATACATATATATATACAATGTAAATTACATTATTCTGTTTTATTTGTAAATGTGATTTTACTCCGATTTTAGAAATAACCTTTATAAAAAGGGAGAATGGTTGTGAGTTTGACTAGTGCAACAAATCGTATTAATTTCTTGAAATAAATTTATTAGAGTTTTCAAAAAAGCAGAAAAGAATTATATTCCTGACTACCATATACACCAAAAGTTCATTATGAACCGATTTTAGCTGAATTTGTTTGACCAGATTGACGGTTAACATAAAATGTTTATTACGATATTCGAAATTATTTATTATTTGTTTATGAATATATATCTTATCTTAATGAAAATTTTATAAGATTTTTTGTATGATGTTTTTCTACTTAAAACTAATTAGTGAATTAAAATATAGTCTTATGCAACAATTTCCATGTATATACAGATGGACAGACATTGGTAATTTCATTCTGAATGTACAATAATTCTAAGCCGATTTCTGTTAATAAAATGTATAAAAAATTTAATTTTTCTTTCTCACAACACTCTAACGATGGTTATCTGTCACAAAAAATATTGAAAATTCTATTTAAATAATTTTAAATCTTTATATGTGTATAAATGTCAGGCTATTACTCATACATCCAAAAGCAAGAAATTAATTATAAAGAATAAATTAAGCTACATAAGTTTGTAATTCTGGAGTAAAATGTCAAAAATGACAATTCAGCCTTTGTAAATTCTTACATACCTACTTAGTTCCATATACATACATATTTATTGTTTTTGGTCAATATTCTCATAAATGTTGATCATTTTAGTATATCTACAGTTTTATTTACATGTTTTGCATTTACATATATCTTTCTCCATATACTTTGTGTCTTTTTGTATTGTTAGCATTCAAGAAAAAGGGTGATGTGTCAAGTAATGTTAATTTGAATACAAAATTGAAAATGAATATTATTACGTAAAATAAACTAAATAACAACACATTTCATATATTTAATGACTGTTTCAATTTAAATGAAATTTTTATCAATGTCTATTCGATCTCATTAGTTATAAAACTTTAATAAAACACCCTTTATCAATGTGACAATATTTTTCTTTAACCATATGTACATATAAACATACATACATGTGTTTGTTAAAATATATGAAAACATGTCTCGATTGTCGCATAACCGTTTAATTGCCTTCAATAAGTGCAAATCAAATTGTGGCATCTGTGACCATTATCCTCACTCTATCGAGACATATACACACATACTAACACACATACAGGCAATTTATGTTAACATACATGACTCTGTGAATTGAGCAAGGAAGGACTCCTTGTCTTTATACATACACAAAAGTATGTATGCAAGTTTATGCTACGTCTGTCTACTGATAGTGTTTTAAATGTCTAATAAAGACACCATGATAAACAATTGGTAAATATTGTAGGCTGATAAAACAAATGGAAAATCAATTTTAATGCGATCATATGTATACCTCTATACGTATATACAAACATATGGATTTACACCATATACATACATTAAATTAATGTAGAAATTAAATATATATGTATGTATAAGTATAGTTAACTTGCTGCTCTTGCCACTTTGCAACGTAGTTTATTTTAATGGCAAATATTAATGTTGTTGTATATACTACATAGTAGTAATGTCATTTTGTGACCATGGCCGCCATGTCATGACATTTTACGAGTATGAAATTATTTATTTACAACTTAACGTTGTGTATGCATGAAGTAGAAAAAGATAAATAAAATTGAAAATAAAATATACGTAAAATTTAAAGAATCTTTAATATACAATCGTTAAGATATTTAAATATGTATTTATTATATACACAGTAACTAGTGCGTAACAACAGTATGTATGAGTAATGTTATTGAAATAAATATTAAGTATACGTCAAGTACAACTCGAGGTGTCGTTTATTATGGCAGTAATAAAATTGAGAGTTCCATATAAATAATGGATGTTTTGTGAAAAGTTTACAAGTCTGTAAAAGTGAAAATGGTAATTTTTAAAGTACGGTGTAGTTTTCAACTCAGACTTTAGAAAACTAAAGTAAGCATAAATTACTGTTTATTCTTCTGTTAGGTCAGATGCAGAGGAGCTTAAAGTTTTTAAAACTTCTGACTTGATATCATTACATATGAAGCCTATGTGTAATAAAATAAATTGTAAATAATACGTAACGCCTAATATTCAAAATGTTTGTTACATAATCTTAATAACTTTATTCTTATTTAATTTGTTTAAATTAAATTTATAAAGTATGTCATTATATCTCAACAAATCTTCCTTTTACTTACCTGATTTATTACTAAATCTAATTTTTTTTGATGAGAAATTTCAAAGACTATAGACTCTTTTGTTTTTGAATAAACAAACCATTACAAGAGTCTACTTCAGATAATTTCAAAAATACATTTTATATTTCTTTATTTTAGCTATTTTAAAATTCTGCCTAAATTTTCTTCAGTCTTACAAAAGTATAAGTTTATTATTTTACTTCCTCACAGTAGTTTTCATTTCAAATGTCATTTTTCCATCATTCTTGTTTTCGTTCATTTGTTTGCTTTATGTAAATGAAAGCGATAAGTCTAAATACATAATCTTTATAAAAATATGACAAATACGCAAAAAAAAAAAAAATAAAATAAAATAATCTATATAAATAAGCAATGTTTTGGCTTATTATTTATTAACATTTTAGACTTAAAAAATTGCAAGTAAAAAACAAGTCAGTAACAAACAACCATGAAGCGCTTATTACTCATATCATGTCGATTTCCCTTTGGCAAATGACAAAGATTTTCTGCTTGCGGGGACGCTGTTAATAGATTAAGCAATTATATGATATCAATTAAGTTTTAGTTGTAGAGACTATAGACTAGACTAGAGAACTAGACTATAGACTAAATATTGACGGGACTATAGAACTAGACTATAGACAGACGATAGACTAGACTAGAGACTGGACTATAGACTAGACTATAGACTAGACTATAGACTAGACTATAGACTAGACTATAGACAGACTAAGACTATACTATAGACTAGACTATAGACTAGACTATAGACTAACTATGACTAGACTATAGACAGACTATAGACTAGACTATAACTAGAATATAGACTAGACTATAGACTAGACTATAGACTAGACTATAGACTAGTACTATAGACTAGACCTATAGACGAGACTATAGACTAACTATAGACTAGACTAAGACTAAGACTAAGACTATACTATAGACTAGACTATAGACTGACTATAGACTAGACTATAGACTAGACTATAGACTAGACTATAGACTAGACTATAGACTAGACTATAGACTAGACTATAGACTAGACTATAGACTAGACTATAGACTAGACTATAGACTAGACTATAGACTAGACTATAGACTAGACTATAGACTAGACTATAGACTAGACTATAGACTAGACTATAGACTAGACTATAGACGAGACTATAGACTAGACTATAGACTAGACTATAGACTAGACTATAGACTAGACTAGACTAGACTATAGACTAGACTATAGACTAGACTTAGACTAGACTATAGACTAGACTATAGACTAGACTATAGACTAGACTATAGACTAGACTAGAGACTAGCTATAGACTAGACTATAGACTAGACTATAGACTAGACTATAGACTAGACTATAGACTAGACTATAGACTAGACTATAGACTAGACTATAGACTAGACTATAGACTAGACTAGACTATAGACTAGACTATAGACTAGACTATAGACTAGACTATAGACTAGACTATAGACTAGACTATAGACTAGACTATAGACTAGACTATAGACTAGACTATAGACTAGACTTAGACTAGACTATAGACTAGACTATAGACTAGACTATAGACTAGACTATAGACTAGACTATAGACTAGACTATAGACTAGACTATAGACTAGACTATAGACTAGACTATAGACTAGACTATAGACTAGACTATAGACTAGACTATAGACTAGACTATAGACTAGACTATAGACTAGACTATAGACTAAAACAATTAGTATAGGGTACTAGGAGACACATATATGAAAAATTACAATGGGTGTTTGACTTTAGCTTTTCATTTATAATTTTTGTTTTTTTAGACTTTTTTGTATTTGTCTTTGTATATGGTCTTTTGTTTTGTTGTTAGTTTTTTTTCTATTTTGTATTGCTCATACTTACTGATATAGTCATTTATTTGCTTTATTTGTATTTTTTTGAAAATTTCTTCATTAATATTACTTTATGGTGCTGTCTATGGGTTTTGGTTGCCATTGTTTAAGCTGTTGTTGTTTTTGTTGCTGGTGTTCTACTTTAGTTATTTTTTATTTTTTTTTTGTAATTCAACATAATTTCATTTGCAAGTTTTGCTTTCAGTTTATTTTTTGCTTTATATGTCTGTGATGATTTCTTTTTTTTTAATTTTTTGTACTAATTTTTTTCTTTGCCTTTAAGTTGAGCACGATATGTTGGCTTTATTTATTTCAGGTTGTTTTTTTTTTTTTTTTTTTTTGTGATTTGTTTCACCAGAGACTTGGCAAGATAGATGGATGGATGAATGAATGATGAATGATGGATGAATGAATGAATGGTTTGTGGGTTGGCTAGATGAATTGTATGACGCTCTTTAGTATTCGCATAATCGTTATGTGATGTTAAAATCATAATTTTATTTTTATGACATGTCATAAAAATTGTGTAGTATAAAAGCAGAAAAAAAATAAAAGATAAATAAAATAAAGCAACATAAAATAAAAAAGAAGATATAAAACAATAAGTAAAAGTAAATGAAATATTTATTGCACACGAAAGCAATGAAGAAAATCCTACAGAGTTTTACTTAAAGTCAAGACTAAATGTTTATGTTCAGTGTTTATACATATTTCTACATATTATCCATGAAAAAAGTCTTCTTTTATTTATGTATTTTCTACTGTTGCTTTTGTGGTATTAATTTAATTTTTGGTGACTTTTTGTTAAACTTTTTTTAAGTAAAAATTTACGTTTTTCTTTCAGCAGATATTGACCAATTAATATGATTTCTTTGATTCATCCACTTGTAAACTAGTTCTTATATCGAAGAGATCCAAAAATATTTCCTTTTTGAAATATTATAGAAAGAGTCCTTTTTGGGTCAAGAAAGTCTGTTTTATAAAATTTGGTGGGCATAGTTTTACGTAAACAAGCCGATTGGCAGATATTGTTAGATTAATTAAGCCTAGTAATTTGTGGATTACCATGGTGCCGACTCCACTAGGTGCCGTTCCACAGTGACATAATAGTATAAATGCTGGATTTAGCACCCTGCAATGCAGTAACTAAAAATGAAGAATCATAATAAATAAAATCAATCAAACAACTTCTTTAGTTTTCTCTATTTGATGATTGGCTGCCATTAATATTTGATTAATTTATTTTATGCCTTTTTACCATTCATTTGATTTATTATATTTAATCACAAAACTCTTTTATTTTTTCCAAACTCATTCTTATTTACCCTGCCACCAGCTAGTAGTTCTTAATATGCCACAGTTTACTGTTGCAAATAATTACCCTGTAAATAAATTTTGCTGGCACTGAGGAGCTCAATTTCCCCTAATTGGTTTTGTTAATTTTTATTGCCCAACCTTAGTTAGTTGCCATACAGATGATGGTTGTTTGGGTTTAATACACACAACTAGAATCATAAAAAAAAAACAAAATAGAAAAAATGACGATACAATAAAAAAACGGAACAAGCGAATATTAATCATAAAAATCTTAGCAAATTAATTATCAGTCATAAAAAGTCTTGAGTAGTTTACAAAACTAAAGAAGGAAAGGGAAACAATAGAGTGAAGGGGAAGTAATAGTGAAAAAACTAACAACAACCCCTTTGGCAGTAATGTATAGAAAAAAAAAACAAAAAATAAAAACAACAACTAGACATAAATGCACAAAACGGAAAACAACACTATGGATTTTGTTATTTTTTGTTGTTTCTTTGTTGGTTTTTTTGTTTCAAAGTTATTTTAAGTTGCCATGGTTTGTTGTAAGACATTACAAATTTATAAATGTATTAGTAGGTTCTTTTTTAAATGTATACGTAAACGTATAATAATAATAAAAAAAAACTAAAAGTCTAAGAAAGAAATATACTACGTAAGAGTATATAAGTTCAGTGTCCTTTAAAAAGGACAACTAGCAAAAAAGTAAGAAAAAATAACAACAACAACAAAGAATGTAAAGTAAACAACAACAATAACTAACGAAGAAGACATTTTTATAAAGTTTGTTGTTGCAGCAGCAGCTGCTGCTGCTCACTTGATCGTGCAATGTACCTTTGATACATCAAAGCACTTAACACGTTCAGAAATTTATAAGAAAAAATTTATAGGAAAAACAACAACAACGCAGACACACACACACAATTTGTATAAATTTATTTCTTTGTTTATAATATTAATCAAAAGAAAACTAACTTTTAAGAAATTATTAAGTATTTTTGTCGAGAGCAAGAACAAATTGTGAAAAAAGCAAATAATCCCTAGAAATATTGTTAATAGGGAAAGATTAGGATTTATTACGTAGGTAATATTTTTGCTAAAAATAATAATTTCGAAAAGTTTTATTGTATACGGATTTCAAAAGTAATTTTTAGCTAAAAGAAAATTTCTTAATACATAGATGTCCAATATTGCGTTGAGATTATTGATCAAGTCGCTATTGGAACAAACACCGGAAGTTGCAGTGAAATTGCAAATTGCATAGGCAGACAGACAGACAGACGGACATATAGACAGAGAAAGGTAGATGACAGAGGGATAGATAGACAGACAGAGAGATAGGCAGACACACAGACAGACAGATAGGCAGACAGACAGACAGACAGACAGACAGACAGACAGACAGACAGACAGATAGACAGGCAGACAGACAGACAGACAGACAGACAGACAGACAGACAGACAGACAGACAGACAGACAGACAGACAGACAGACAGACAGACAGACAGATAGACATACTGATAGACAGACAGACATACAGATAGACAGACAGACAGACAGACAGACAGACAGACAGACAGAAAGACAGACAGACAAATAAACGGACATTAAGTCAAGCAGACAGACAGACATAAAGTCAAGCAGAAGAGAAAGCAAAGATATTGAGAGACAAATATACAGACAAACGGGCATTGAACTGATTAGAAAGCACTTTTAAGTTAATTTTTACACCTTAAGTTAACACCATCAGCTCATATTATTATCACTATTTGTAGGGTACAACAATCTGTCATTCTGAAATCAATCAACAATTTCTTAATGTGATTATATTTAAATCTGAATTTTTTTTAACTCAAACAAATTCTTTTTAAAAACAAAATTCATGTCAAGTCCTTTAACTTTTGTTTGCATTTCCATTTAGTACACTTTTTCCTTTTAATAAGATCAAAAAGTCGAAATATTTTATTGCTATGATTCATCATAATATTATTGCTTTTTATTTGCTTTTACCATTTCTTTTTGGGTTGTTAATATTAATTTGAAAATTAGCATTTTATTTGATTTTTATTAACTTCCTTTTAAAGTAACAGAAAAAAATAAATAGAAATATATAAATAAAAACCATATTGAAGAAATGGAAATTAGACAAAATAGACTGGTATATATACAGGATATCCTTATGGCTAAATTGCCTTTACGCACACCAACTCAATAAAAATGTGTTAAGGCATGATGATGACAGTCATTTCTAGACTGCTGCCAGTAAAAATGAAGAAGGTTTTTACATGTTTTTTCTATGACAAGCTTAAATGTTAAAAATTAAGAAATAAAAACAAATTTAAAATTTATACAAGAATATATGTAAACATACATAATGTATTTTTTAAAAGTCATTTCCCTGGATATGAATTTATTACCTTTTAATGTTTAACACCCAATAAAGATATTGAATGTTATTGATTTGTTATTATCAAAGAAAAATGTTTTCATAATGTTATCCAAAAAAATTAAATAAATTTTAAAACATTATTCAAAGCAGAAGGAGAATTTGTTCTTATAAAAATCCATCAATATTAAAGAATTTATATATTTACTTTATATATTTATGTTAACAAATTTTTTATTACTAAATACTTAATTTTGTCTATCATTTTGTTTCTTTTTAGGTATGTTGACAATATAAATATTCTACACTTTTATTTGCATTTTTATGGATGATAAAATAGAAATTTATTATTGTACTTGCTTTTGTTTGTGGTTTTAATTGCTTCGTCTTCATTGTGTCACAGTAAGTTGTAATCTTTTCGTTTAAAAAATAATTTCAGTATTTTTGGTTTGTTCGGTTTGATTTGGTGCTTTTAAATAAAACAACATTTATTTAAGTCTAAATATATGCAAATGTCATTTATCAAACCGAAATTCACATTAGTTTTGTGTTTAGTTACTTTAAATTGATGTTTGTTTGCATACTTTCTGTTGCAGGGTGTATGTGTGTGAGTATGAATTTATATACTTATTTCCCTAGATTCATGTCACCACTATACGAACAATTAAATTTAGAAAACTAAAGTTCCTGTATAAACATATGCAGTGGGTCTTATTTAAAAGTGACAATTTTAATATCAAATAATCGGACATACCGCATCTTATCCTGTACCAATTATGAACCAGTATTCTAGGAAGTAGATATTGGTGCCCTTATATAATACGGCTTAAATATTAAAAATGTATAAATCCTGAGAATATATGCCCTTATATAGGGCCATTTTCCAATGAGTATAGATTATAGCAAAAGTTTTGACACACCTAATAAATTTAAAATATCCCTCTTACCTTCTCACATCTATTCCAACTCACTGTTTAACATTCTAAGCGTACATTTGCATACATATTTATAAATATTTATTCATCCATATGAATCTAAACAATATTTCCGTTTCTATAACTTAACTGAAATCCTTAATGGCATTTATATCATTTGGTAGTCGAATAATTTCATTATAAATTTGAACATATGAATGCACAAATACACAAGTAGTAATGTAAACTCTAGCAATATAAATACACAATTACATTAAAATTCCTTTTATTGTAAGTAACTTCCTCAACTTTAAACTTTCTCTCTATATCTCATTCAATTGGCTTTAATTAATTTTATTATATAAATTTAACAAAATTGCAACTGTCATTGGTCAAAACTGACTAACAAAATTTTCTATGAAAGTTTTTTTTTTGTTGATTTCCTAAAATTACATTTTTGTGGTAAATTTAGTAATCCAGATGATATAAGTATGTTAAACAAAATGAAGTTTAAAGGATTTATAAGGATAATAAAAGAAAAGTAGACAAATAACTTGCAATAACTAGAGTGGTTTATGGGAAAATGTATATTTATTTTAAATTTTATTTATTTTAAAAACAAAAATATTTAGTATTTAATTTTCAATTAAATCCATTATTTCTTTTTGTTGAACTACAATTATGCATTTTTCATCTTTCTTGTGAAAATTTAAGCTTCGGTGTTAAGAAGAAAGAAATATATATGTATATGTTTTTGAATTATGTTAAGGTTTTATGTAAACACTTTAACACTCAATGACATTTTTGCAGTTTAAAAAAAATTTCTAAAATTAAATTTTTTAATTAAAATGCTTAAAATGTAATAACAATTTTAATACTTTAGCTTTATCGAATCGTTTTTTGCAATTTTCAGTAGAATCCTATAAACCAGTATAAACTTTTAGTATGTAAAATAAATTGGAAAACAAGTTTGATCGGTAAAAGCTGACTATATAATACCCTACACATAAAGTAATTTATTTTTTAAAGTTGGCTTTGCATTGGAAGCTAGTGTTTTAAATTTGATCCGTAGTTTTAAAGAAATTTATATGAAAAGACAGACATCCAGATGAAAGGATGGACGGACGGACAGACAGACAGACACTCAGACAGACAGACAGACAGACAGACAGACACTCAGACAGACAGACACTCAGACAGACAGACATAGCCAAACTGACAAATAGACTAATGGAGATAATCACACTGACAAACGAATAGAGGGCCGAACAGGCATAGAGACTGAAAGATATACAGAATGACTGACTTGAATATGAACAGAATGACAGATAAATGGACAAACAAAGAGTCAGATAGATCGACGAACGTATGTAGCAGAAAGATGGATAAAGAAACAAGCAGACTGAAAGACTGACTTTGAAAATTATTCTCAGCCAACAATTGCATTTTCGTTTGGGTATAGGACCAATACTTTTGTGAAAGGTGACCGAGATGATGATGATGAGGTCAATGATCAGATCAATTATAAAAAATTTTACGAAACACAATTTGTAAGAATCGTACTGAGATCAATATGTTTCAAAACTTGATAGGGAACTGAAGAGGACAACAATTCATATTATTTGAGAGGAAATCTTGGACTTATGGAAGTTTCTCATACAAGTATTAGTATTGGCTACATATACGATTCGTCACAGTCATGCCTTTATTTTTTATTTTAGCCCTGTAACATTTAATATTCTAACATTATTATAAACATTTATCTTTGTTAAGCCTACTAAAAAAAAATCCTTTTTTTCCCTAGATAATTTTTGTATTATATCTACTTTTCATTTGTCCATTTCTAGCTATTGTTTTTCCATATCAACAATGGTGTTTGAAAGCTGTATGTCGGCAAGCTGTTTTGTTCAATGTACATTGTTTTTCTGTTACTTATTGTCGTCTCTTCTGACGCAGTCACGTATTTAGTATTAAAGTTAGATTTATGACTTTACGGGTTATAGAATGACTTTAGATTGATTCCCGTCATATGATGACATTTTACATTTTTCTCGTTTTTTTTTTCCGACTTACTTACATTTTATACATGCTAAACATGCTTATTTACTATTCAAAACGTTACGACTTAACAGCAAACAAACACACTACTACTGTACTGGGCTGAGTGTCAGTGTTGGCAAATGTTGAAGTGGCAAATAGACAAACGATAATGTTTGCCATTCATTTTGCAACTGTGGTATGGATGGCATGTGGGTATTGGGTGTTATTTTTATATTTTTTGGTAGCAAACTATTAGTCTTTTTAAAAACTCTTGCCATTTTCCTCGTTGAATAATAATAAATTGAATGCGTCACATTTGTCTTATAAATAGTGTTACAATATGAGGCCGTCTAAAGAGAGAGTATGAGTGACTAGAACTGAATATAATGATGATGACGATGATGAGGACAGCTATGGTAAATGGAGAATGTTATCATTGAATGCCTTATATATTCATATATACCTTTTATAAATGCTAGTTCAGAGTTTGCAAAGAATAAATGTATGTCAAACTTGTTCTATTTCCATTTCAATTCCTTTTCTGGTTTGGTTTTACTGCTTCTACATGGTGTCACTTAAACTCACGGCATGTTGGGACAATGAATATTTAACTTGTTAAATACAACTTTTCCTTTTTATGATACTACCAACAACAACAAAAACAAGAAATATTTACCAAATAATAAGAATATCTAACATTAAAATAAAACTAAAGTTTTTCTTTAAAACTAAAGTTTTCTTACACACAATTCGTGTTGTTGTTGTTTTTGCTGCTGTTGTTCCCAGCAATGTGTGTTGTGGATTGTTGTAACCAAAAACTAAAATGGAATTACTTAGAGGTTTTGTGTGTGTGAGTTTGTGTGCCTGAGTATTGTGGTTTATTGTTTTTAGAACTGATACTAATACTACTACAACTAATAACACCACTACTACCACAGCAATCACTATCAATACTACCACTATAACTAACAACCAAACAAACTTCTCTTTTACATACTCTCACTTACTTAAGTGCGTGTTTATTTCCCATGAAATTATAAGATTGTGTTGGTTTTTATTAAAGATTGTTAGTTTTTTGTTTCCTCTTCTACTCTTAGTTTTTTTATTTTATTTATTTTTGCCGTTGTCACAGTTGTGTGGTGTTAGTGACTGTTTGCTGTGTGATAGTGGTAAATGTTGATGTGTGTGTGTGTGAGTATTTGTAATTTTAATCCTGTTAAAATTAGACAAATTGTTATTTTCCTTAAACATTCAAATAATTGTTTATTTAGGAAAACGTGACAGACCATTTGTTGTTGGTAGTAGCAGCAACAGC
Source organism: Lucilia sericata (assembly GCF_015586225.1). NCBI lineage: Eukaryota > Metazoa > Arthropoda > Insecta > Diptera > Calliphoridae > Lucilia > Lucilia sericata. The sequence continues at coordinate 127,660 of NW_023994351.1, read as the reverse complement.
AGTCCTACAAATTCACTTAAACAGTTAAGACCATTGACTAGAATGTGTGTGTGTATGTGTTTCTCTTAAATTGAGGATTATTTGATAGTTTTGTTGTTTAATTCGTTTTCCTGCCATTTGTTTATATGTGGCCCTAAACGTGAGTGAGTGTGTAAACATGTTGAAACTTATTATTACTTTTCTTGCCTTTGGAATTTGATTGTTTTTCTTTATTGTCAAAGTGTTGGGGTCACCTGGGAACTTTTGTGTGAGTTTATTGATGTCAATGTCATTATTTTTGTAGAAAAACAATAAAATCCTGTGAAGAGTGTTTTTATAAATTTTTCTTCTTTCAATAAGATTTTTTTTTTTGCATATGTAAAATTTAAAACTTTAAGAACTTTTTCAACATATCAAAAACGGTTACAAATATTTTGAATTTAAACAATATTCTATAGAATTTTTTGTAACTTTTTTTATAGTTGAAAAAAAAAACAGTCCTATAAATATACAAAATAATTTTTAGAATCATGGAGATATGTTCAGTTATGAACCGATCGTGCGAGAAGTGTTAGTTGAAGGTTTTATCCAATTATAAAGCAATGATGTGAATCAATGTGTACATAGACATATAGTTGGATGGATGGACAGACAAGCAAAGGGAAAGAAATCAGAGAGACAAATAGACAGACGAATGAGGGACAGATAAGCAAATGGACACCCAGGCAGAGCGTTTTCATAAAATCTATATTTCAGAACAAATTTTTGTGTAGTATAAAGGAAACATTGTAATTATTTCCCCCTTAAAACAAAAGAAAAATTATTTCACAAAAAAATATAAGTTTCATCAAGTTGGATGCACAACAGTTGAGATAACATTGTTGCTAAATTATAAAAACACACACACATTCCAAAAAAGGGACATTTTCAAAAGCAGCCTTAATACACACACAAACGAATGCATTCCTACACTCAACATTGATACACAGATACATGTTGCAATTCAATACAATTTTGCAAACTTCTTTATGTTGAACCCGAAAAAAAGGCCAAAGTTTTTCCTAACATTTGTTCAAGTAAGTATTTAGTTATTTACTTGTACCATTTCTATTTCAGTTTAAATTTCTTTATTTTACCAATGCGTATTCATGTATGTTTTTGTCTTTTCTTTACAACATTACAATAGCAAATCATTTCAGTAGAGTAAAACTTTTCCTAGATAAAATGTTAAGTTTTAAAGTTGAGAAACTGGAATAGTTTGTTCAAACTTCTAAAGAGTATAAATTTTATAAATAATGAGGTTTTTGATAAAAAGAAACTTAAAAGCTATTTGGTTCTAAACAAAGAAACTGAACAAATGTTAAAAGAAAATGTTTGGCCATATAATAGAATAGAAATAGTTTAAAACATGTGTTAAAGATTTTTTAATTCATTTCAGTGACATATAATGCAGGATAAAAGATTGTAATGAGAATTGTATTCGCGTTATTTTCCAATGCAGTAAAGGAAAGCCAAAATATATTTTGGTAAATTTTCACAAATTTCTAGTATTTGACCTTACCCACTGAAATCCTGATACTTTACTCTTTTAAACGTATATCAAAGATTTTTTTCAGGAATCAAAAAGTCATTAACTATATTAATAACAATAAGTAATTGCTGTTTTTTAGACATAGAAAAATCAATGATAGTGAATGATAAAGGAAAATATTTTAGTTTGATGTTTACACTAGTCGACTGGCTCTATATTTTTTATTACTATATATTTTCCTTTTTGCAATTACATTTCCCTTTTTTTAGCCATATATTCCTATATAACATTAGTAACCAATATATTGTATTGCCTCGTACTTTGTAGTTATTTATTGAAAAATGTTTGACAACACTTTGAATCTACAATATATCAAAAAACAAGTAAGAAGTTATATTCAGGCATGGCCGACCATATGATACCCTACATTATGTTACAAATTTCGATTATCCTTAATTGGATTATACCATAATTCAGGAATATTTTAACAATTTGTTGACAAAAAAGGGATGTTCTAAAAGATAGATCACATGGGGGTTATTATGGCTCTATCCCTATAAATTTTAGTAGAGGGATTTACGTCTACATTAGTTATTTATGCAGAATATCATCGTGACATTAGTGTTTCTGAAGGGGACTTTGTATAGGGGATAGGGTCAAATGGGGCCGATCATTACGAAAATCGGCAGTATCATTAAGTCTTTTATAAAACTATTTTTTGTCGATTTTTTGACAAAAGCAGAGTATGTACCAAATTTCATAAAACTATCTTGAAAATTGCGACCTTTAGAGTGCGTACAAAGTTTACATGGACACACAGACAGACAGACGGATGGATAGACGGACATAGCTAAATTAACTCAGAAAGTGATTCTGAACTGATTGGTATACTTCTCCCATATAGTGGTGTAGGGTATAATAAAAAAAAACTGTAAACTCTCTACAAACTTGTACATTTTGCAAGTTACTATTTCCCATAAAAACTAAAAAGAAATCAAATATTTTTGATTAAACATAGTGAAAATATATATCATTTTTATTTTCTAATTGTAGGGTAGAGAAAAAAATATTTTGTGAAAAAATGTTATAAATCAGTTGATGAAAATATTTGTATCGCAGTCAATAGGGAACTATACATACAAACCACAAAGGGGGAGCAAAAAAAAAAAAATATGTAAAGAAAGGGAGTGGTTCTGATAACCATAAAAATTCATTAATCAAATTGTTAAATAAGCAATAATATTGCTCTCACACTCTCTGACTACCATGCCAAATATCTACATACATATACGTATAAATGTACTATGTGTGAATTTATACATACAAATGCGAGGCATTTCATACACATACAAATAACATTGTTTTAAAGCAGAGTTATCAACCATGAGGAATAATGGTAATGTAAAAGTTTTTAAATTTCGTGTTATAACTTTTTAAATAGCCTATTAGTGTTAGAACTGTGAGTTTAGTATTGATGCTCTTTATTAGTGAAAGAAACTTTTTAATTGAAAATATGAAACTCCCCTTAACTAGATTGGTATAAATACAACATATGACAAAAAATTCCAAAAAAAATATTGCAACAATGCAATTGATTTGTGAACATGTATATATTTCTCTCTACATATTCACATATGAATGATATTTCCATAAAAAAGTGGAACTTTTTTTCATACATTATATTTTATATTCTATTTATTTAACAGTTCAGCAAGTCAATTCAGCTGCAGGGTGAAATAGAATAATTCACAACTTTGCTAAATAATGACTATACATACACCAAAATAAAAAGGGAAAATATACATACATATGTATATGTATTTGTATATGGAAACTCCCATGAAATCTACACTCTAACTAAATATAGCCATATGAAAATTAAAAAAAAAAAAATGCAAAAAAATATTTCACTTATAATTTATTATAAAAATGTCGAGTATTTTTTAAATGAAAATGAGCAGCTTTTTTCTATATAAACATATTTAAAAACCCCTTTCCTCACTACTTAAACTCTTAATCATGTACAGCAGTTTAATAACAATTGCATGGCAGTTATATGAAGTGTTTTAAAATGGCAATAACAAAAAAATAGTTAATAATAACGACAATTTATATCAAAATCATCATCATCATTATGTATGGATCAAAAGCAGTTTATTGTTGTATTCAACAGGGAACTAAAATTGTTAATAGTTATGTGTGAAAATATTTTATTTACAATTGTTAAAATTTTAACTAAATGTTTGAAACATTTAGAAACATTTGTGATTATTAAATGGAAAGGAAAGTTGTTCTATGAGGATGTATTCGATTCAGGAAATGATATGACATATTAAACTTTTAGTTTGAGTCTTTTAAACATGATGAACTAGTGTTTTGTATACATTCGTGAAATAAAACCTTATTATATGGTTGTTTTAATCAGTAACGAATTATTTTCAGTGTATGTCATATCATACTTTCACTTCTACTTTTTCTTTTATAAATAACCATTGCCTGTCAATTAAGATTCCTTAAAAATAACAAATCTTAAGTGGTCAAATTCATTTCCTTCAAAAGAAAGCCAACTCTTCATCTTGAAAATCAACAACAACTTAAATTTATTGCTGCAACCAGCCTCTTAATTTCTGGATTGCCTGTTTCATTCTATATTTCGTTCCACACACAATCACCTAATAACATTTTATGGGGCAAAGAATTAATGAGAAATTCTATGTGAACGAAAGAAAAAGAAAATTTAGACCAGAAATTAGAAAAAGTGAAATGCATCAATTTGTAACTGATGCTGCTACTAACGATTCAGATGTGTTTGATGATGACGATGTTATAAAAAAAAAAAACTAAAACAGGGAAAAGGGGCCAAAAGTTAAAAAAAAATAAATAAATAGAAAACTTAAGTAATACTCATATTATGGGCCAACATGTAAAAGGAAGTCAACATGGGACGACAACAGTAGCAGCAACATCATCATCAGCATAGAATGAAATAGAAAAGAATATGACTGGGTATAATTGTATGTAATGTTCTGCTTTCAATTAATGACAAACTATCCTTAAGCATTCATCAAATTGCTGGTGCTGCTTTTGCTGCCACTATGTGTTACAGCCAAAGTTCTTTTCTCCAGTTACTGCTATAGCTGACGAGCAGACAGCCATCAGTTAAAGCCTTTTGCTACGAGGAAACATAAAATAGTAATAACACTAGGGTACAACATGTTTCTTCTTCTTTTAACATTTTCTACAATGTAAAACTTGTATGCTTGATTTTTTTCTGTTGAACTATTTCGTTTTTTTTTTTTTTCTGATTTCTGTCGTGTAATTTTTCTATTTGTATTACAGTTTGCTCGTTTATTTGCAGCAATCTAGTAAAAATTAAAAATAATCAAAAAAAAAAAAAAAAAAAAACTTGCAACAAAAATGCAAGGGAATAGAAAAGTATTTTTCTACTCATTTCCACTTGAAATGTCGGTCACTAGCAAAACAAGAGTCCTGGATAGATGGATGGCTGACTGGATGGATGGTTGGTTGGTTGGTTGGATGAATGGTGTAAAGTAGTAAAGTTCGTTGTGTTGCTCGTAATGCTACAATCTAAATGCGTCTTTATTTACGCTCCACAAATCAGCGCATAACTGCATTGTATATAAGAGGTTGGTTTCAATTTTAGTCGTCATCTCATACTCATCTCTTCTTAATTTTGTTTTCTATTCTATTTTTTCCTTTTATTTTTATTCCATCTGTTCCTTTTTTCTGTTTTTTTTGCATTCCAGGCCTCTTTTGCTGATGCTGCTGTTTTTATCTTTATTCAGCTTTTTTTGTTTTCCTTTTGTATGAATGTATGTTCTTGGTGTGTACATACAAAAGATGATAACAGCAGCAAAAACAACAACAACAAGAACTACATTAACATCACCAATGTTATTTGCAATGATGACATTTTATATTAGAAAAGTCCCATTTTATTTAGTAAGAGACACACGGCTAAAGTATTCTCATTTTCTTTAATATTTCTTTCCTTTTTCTAGAGATTTTGAGAAGTTTTTAATTGCACAACATCTAACTTCATCATTGTCATTATGTTTTGTTTCTTTATTATTTTTTTCTTTGTTTATCAACGTCATCATTATCTTTTATAATAGTGTTACAGTAGTTGTGAAAGAGAAAAAATTTGGTGTTGCAAACAATTGAATATCCAACCAATCGCATTAAAATTTAGTAACCAGAACCTTAGATGTTTTGTAACTGAATATATCATCTGGTAAGAAGATCAGTTATCTCAATGAAGTCGGTTTCTTTCTGTAGACACAAACTAATAAGGTTCCCTAAAAGTAGCAAATACGACCATTATTGCTTAATCTCGATCTATAAACATTACCATTTTCACCTTCGGGGAAAAATTTATTTTCTCTACATTTTGCCACTTTATCCACTGTATAGATTTTATCATTATATTTCCTAGAAATGTATTTACTAAATGTATAATAAATAATTTAAAAGACAGTAAATAAGACATACTTTTCAGATAACTAAAATATGTTGTAAATTAAAAAAAGAAAAAGTGAAAGCAAAATTAACTGCTTTGTTTAATTTTTCTCATATTTTTTTACGTTTTTGCCCTTAAGTGACAGTCTTCAAATCTGTTTTCTAATTTTACTCATACACACTTTTATTTTTGTTTTGCTTGAATACTATTTTCCATTTTCTATTCACAAGATAATGAAAAATAATTGGCTCAATTAATGACCATGTAATTAGCGTGAACTCAAATCTAAACACAATTTAGCAAAATTGAATTGAAAAACAACAGAACGAATTGAAGTAAACTGAACACAAAAAACGTTGTATTCTAGGAATAACCATGGATTTTGTGATTCTAAAATAGTTGCCAGATAATTGATATATAAAAAAATTCAAAAATTTCCCTAAATAATATAAGGTATGGATCAAATTTTCAAACTTTGTCCTATCTGGCAACTTTGATATCTTGCTTATATCCTTGCAAATTGTTGAAATTAGAAAAAAAAAAAAATAATACGAAAAACTCAACAAATGACAGTCGTTAGTCATGTGCTGTATTGTTAAGCTGGTTTTTCTCCAAAAACTTTGTTAAATCCAGTCACATTGGCAATGGTTTTATTTATGTATGTCTGCACTAAAACAACTTACGTGAACTTTTCGCTTAAAAGCCAAAGGTGACTAAAAGATGGATTTGTTAAAATTTAAGCAAATTTAATTCTAATTGATAACGAAAATCAAGAGTGCGCTTGCAACGTATAAATATATGATTTTGGTGGGGGTATAATTTGAAGTACTAAGGCGTATACTTGATTTTTTTAATAATATTAATTAGTTATCAATCATACGCCATGTGGGAAAATTTTTGATGTTTTTGATTTGTATAACTTACTTTAAAGTTAAAAAATGCAAGTCATCACAACAATGAAAATAATTAGGTGAGAGAAAATCTATGAGAAGAATTAAAGAGAACTTCGATGTACATTAAGGTGACCCCGTTTCTATGAAGGAAAAATAAGGTTTCGAAGTTCCCGACTAAAATTAAAGTTTTATTGATTATAAGATAGCGTTTCTCAAAATTTTTGTCCTGGAGTCAATATTTGGTGAGCTGGATCATAGGATAAAAAGGTTCTTTTAAATTGAAAAGTTTCAAAAACTTACAAATTTTCCGAAAAATTTGTAATAATTTTGGAGTTGTATATAAATTAGTGTTATATTATTGAAATCGTCTCCCAAAGACCATTCATATGATACTAAATTCGCATATGGTTTATTTATAAAAAAACCTTAAAAAGGACCTTTTTATCCTTTGATCCAGCTCACCAAATATTGATGTCAGAACAAAAATTTTCATAAATGGTATCTTAGAATGAACTATATTTTCATTTTCCATTTTGGGGCCACCCTTACGTACATACATATATCCATGGACCTTCATTCACTTCAATATCAGAAGAATTGCAAATTATTCGTACCGAGAATCTTTGATTGAAAAAAAAGTTCTTCTAAATGTTTAAAACTCTATTATTCCCAAATATTTTAAAATCATTGTCAATTTTGATTCAATTTGCTTCTTTTACTACCGTGAAATTACATCAAGTTTATATAAAGTTCGACCAACAAATTATAATATAATGCCTCGATTCTAAATCAAAATTATTATAAAATTATTAAAAGTTCAAAAATGTTGTACAAGATTTAAATTCATGTGTTTTTCGCCAAAAATTAAGTCTTAAAAATACTTTTCTTTTTTAATAATTTAAGTTTGTTAGTTTGTATAACGGTAATTATAGACCAATATATAATGATAAATGTTATCCCAGCAGTTTTACAAGGAGGCAAAGTTTTTCTTAAACATGTTACTTCTCGATTTAGTTAAATTTTTATATTTTAGGTTATTTGTAATGCAAATATGATATCAGATGCCACTTTCATGTCTTCCAGAAAATATTTAAAATCTTTAAGAATAGATATATTACAGATAAATTTGTGAATTTGCTATAAGGACAAATTGTAACTTTCTTTTAGGATAAAACATTTATCTGGGTATGCGCTACGAACTGCAGGGACAGCTGAGAGCATTCAAGAGTGTAACAAATGAAGTTTTATGGTTTCATTTCTATCTAACTTTTTCAACCATCATTTTTTTCGTTTAGTTTCTTACGACAAATTCACTGATGCAGGTAATGGTAGGTTAGTTTTCAGAAACCAACAAAGAAACAACAAAAAATGTTTCTTTTCAATTTTGTCATTTCTTTTTAGTTTGAAAGTTTGTATTTTTTATGTATAGCCACATGAGTTTTACATGATGATGACGATGATGAGTAGTATGATGTAGACGATGATACATTTTGTATCTTAACAATTTTTTTTTTCGAACTTACACATGAATGCGTTTACACATAGATACATGGTTAGATATGTAATTTGTATATATGTTTAAACTTTTTTAAATACCGGAATTATATACTTACTTCACGTAAAAAATAAGTAAAAACTCCTTTACTTTGACATACCGTTCTGTTCTGCTTCTTTAGCATTTTTCTTTCTTTCTCTTTCTTGTAACCATTTTCTTTCTCTAGGAGTTTTCCTGCATGTAAAACAAACTAAAGCAATTATAAGAAATGTTCTAAAATATATACATATATTTCTCCAAAAAAACAGCAAACTTTAGCTTTGTAAAAATAGCATTTGGCATGAAAGTTTTCTTGGAAAATTTTTCGTATTTACGACTTAATTTTAATACTCAAGATCTTAAAATGAAATCAGAGCGTAAATATGAAATGGTACGAGTATTCTTAATGGTATAGTTTTTAATAAATTTTTGCGTATATGTATGTGTTAATGTTTTTTTTAAGATTCTTTTTTCATGTATTTTTTGTTTGTTGGCTTAAAAGTGAAAAAGATAACTAATGCATTTTACCACTAAACGGGGTTAAATAAGCAGCCATTAAATGAAATTTTGTTAAGAGGTTTGCGCAAAAAGCAATTAAGATAAATTGCACTTTTATTTAAAATTAGTAGTTTTTTTAATAGTTTCTGCATTAAACATGTAGTAGTGTTTCATTCTATTGGAAAAAGAGGAAGTAAGTTTTGTGGGTTGTTAAAATTAGGATGTTAAATGTGAAGTGAGGTGCGTTTATGTGGAAAGCCAAAATTATTTTAATGTTAAATATTATACTAACTAACTACTAACTAACTAACTAACTAACTAACTAACTAACTAACTACTAACTAACTAACTAACTAACTAACTAACTAACTAACTAACTAACTAACTAACTAACTAACTAACTAACTAACTAACTAACTAACTAACTAACTAACTAACTAACTAACTAACTAACTAACTAACTAACTAACTAACTAACTAACTAACTAACTAACTAACTAACTAACTAACTAACTAACTAACTAACTAACTAACTAACTAACTAACTAACTAACTAACTAACTAACTACTAACTAACTAACTAACTAACTAACTAACTAACTAACTAACTAACTAACTAACTAACTAACTAACTAACTACTAACTAACTAACTAACTAACTAACTAACTAACTAACTAACTAACTAACTAACTAACTAACTAACTAACTAACTAACTAACTAACTAACTAACTAACTAACTAACTAACTAACTAACTAACTAACTAACTAACTAACTAACTAACTAACTAACTAACTAACTAACTAACTAACTAACTAACTAACTAACTAACTAACTAACTAACTAACTACTAACTAACTACTAACTAACTAACTAACTAACTAACTAACTAACTAACTAACTAACTAACTAACTAACTAACTACTAACTAACTAACTAACTAACTAACTAACTAACTAACTAACTACTAACTAACTAACTAACTAACTAACTAACTAACTAACTAACTAACTAACTAACTAACTAACTAACTACTAACTAACTAACTAACTAACTAACTAACTAACTAACTAACTAACTAACTAACTACTAACTAACTAACTAACTACTAACTAACTAACTAACTAACTAACTAACTAACTAATACACTAACTCACTAGCAAACTATGTATTAGGCACTCAAGCACTCTCATATAACGGATCTTTAGACCGATATGTTCGACTCTTATGCATATGTTGTAAACATAGCTTTTATCATTACATGTTTAGTCCAGAAATGTCTTACACTCATAACTTTCTTTTTTTTGGCCACATATCGACAATACGCATTCGTCTGCCACTATTACTTGCTTTAAACTTAACTTCCATAAAATATTACATTATTTCTTCAACTAATTTCTAATGTAATCCTCTACAACTAAGAACACCAAACATTATGTTGACCATACACGTACAAGAACTTAAATATTGTTATTATTATTTCTGGCTACGAGTATTACATTTTATTTGTGTCCTGTTTTTCTTTCTTTTTCTTCATTCTCAAATACGATTTGTTGCAAGTTGCAACATTTCTTGGCATATTCTCTATTTTACTCGTATAACAATAATAACTAGTATAGGGATAAATATAATGTCTTTATTTTTTACGTTTTTATAGTTGTTGTCCATACTTTGTACGTTTTTGCAATGGCCTTATTTTCTTTAAGTAAAAATGTACATTCTAATGGGAATTTACCACAATTCCAACTTACAACTGAGCTTCCAGAGATTGAAACGCATTGACATATAAATATAAGTAAAAAATACTATGAATTTAGATGAATTATAAAGAAAATAATATAAAATTTAATTCAGCAAATATTTTTATATCTTGAAAGAAATATGTGATTTTAAATATGTATTTATAGTATGTTTTTTTATCTTTTTTTGAAAAATAGATTGCTTTAAGAATATTATAGATGTTTGTCTACATTTAGTGAGGAACATAAATGTTTACCTTTTAACTAAGTATGTTTATGTAGTTAGAATCATAGTTCTTCTGATGCTAATCAAACTAAGGTTTGATGTCAGCCAAATTGTTTTGGTCCAATTTCTTGTCGATTTTATACATTTTTGCAATTGTAGTTTCACTAAACTAATCAAAACTAATCAATTCGTAGAGTCCATTTGTATGTGAATTATGTTAATTCAACTACTTTCTCGAGTCTAAATAGGGCATAAATTAGTGCATAAATTCAACTGATCTCAATCCTCACGGCATCATCCAACCATCTATTGTAGTTTTGAAAATACATATTCTTATATGGATGTATGTGTGTATGTAAAGCCTTTTCAATGCCTGTTGTACTTAAGGATGTGAAATAGTTATTTTTTTTCCTACTTCAAGTTTTCCTGTTCCCGTATATTTGTTTCTTTTTATAAAACTACGTGTTGTTTTTTTAAATTTCTTATTGTACAAATGTGTATTTATAAGTATTTATTTTGTTTGTATTACAAAAACAACTATGAACTTTTTCATATTTCTCTTCCTCTTGCTTCCTCCTCCTTTTAACAACAATTTTCCAATTGTATTTATAGTTTTCTACGCTTTTAATATCTGTGAATACACTACTTTGAGTGTAGTATTTTATTACCATTTCCTGTATAATTTCTTTCCTTTTTTCCGCATACATTGTATTTGTTTGTATTTTCCCTAACAATCAGTAATATTTTGTTAGAAAAAAAAAACTCTATAATCCTTAAAACATCTAATGTTCTTAAATATTTTAAAATGAAAAAAATAAGTACACAAAACATGCTTATTATATAAATCCATAAAAAAGGGGAAAAAATGTCTGGAATAAAATACAAAATTTCTATGTAAAAAAATGAGGAAATGAAAACTTTTAAAAATTTTAGACATATTATAGCCATTATATGCTGTGTTATATTTTATTGGCTTTAATCTGCAAAAAAACATATTATGCGTTTTCTCTCAAAAATTTTGTAGTGGGAAAGAGTTTAATTTTAAACAAGTAAGAAAGTATAGTCGGGCGTGACCGACCATATGATACCCTATACCAGTTATGAATATTAAATGTGATCTATTTTTCATAATAAAGCATTTATCTGGAATGTAATATTGAAACTTGAATCCGAAATTTCTGAAAGAGGCTTTATATGGGGGATAGGAGCAAATGTGAACCGATCCCGATAAAATGGGCTGCATAGATTTATATTAATACAATATTTGTCAGTGCTAAATTTCATTGCAAAACCAGTGTTAAAAAGTGAATTGCGGATATTTAAGTCACTTTCTGAAGTGGCCTTTGTATGGAGGCTAGGGTCAAATGAGGTCCGATCATTTCGAAATTCAGCAAGGCCATCAAGGCTTGTATAAATCTTAGTTGTGTGAACTTTTATCGAGATACAATTATATTATACATAATTATGAGCTCAAAAGCCCTTTTTGGGGGTCCAGTTGTATGGTGGCTAGGTGAAATAATGTACCGATTTTAACCATTATCAATAGGCTTCGTCCTTATGTCAAGGGAAACGTGTATGCCACCAAATTATCTTGAAAATTGCGACCTGTACTTTGATAACAAAGTTTACATGGACATACGTACGGACATCGTTAAATCGACTCAGAGAGTGATTCAATCGGTATACTTAGAGGTGGGTATTGTACTAATATTTTAGTGCGTTACAAACATCAGCACAAATCCATAATACGCTTCCCACTATAGTGGTGTAGGGTATAAATATATGTATATGGAATACGTGTTTGTTTTGAACCAAGGACGAAGCCTATTGAAAATGGTTAAAATCGGTCCATTCAAAGTAATCCTAATTTTATTCATTAGTTTTTTCATCTTTGATTTCAGCCGTTAACTGTGACAAATATTTTGCAAAATAACCACAAAACGTTGTTTTTAGTGGTAAACGTCTTGTGCATAAAAACTTTACGATTTATGAAAAAATCATATTTTTTAACAGACAATATTCTAAATTAAAAATTCTTTAATATGTTGTTCAGTAATTAAAATTTTGTGTTCTCAATATTAGTTTTTTTTTTCATTTTAATTCATTTTAATAAAACCTTTTAACATTCCTTGTTTTGCATTTCATGTTTCTCCTATTCGTATTGCATATTTCTATTTTTATTCCAATTATTTGAAATCGTATTTATAAAATAATAAATAACATTCCATTTTTTTATCTCTATTCTATACTCCCTTTTTCTCTAACATTTACAATCTTCACAAAACAAATCCATTCTATTCTTGTCCATTTCACTAAACAATTTTATTATTATTATTACAAGTATTATTATTTCTATTATTTGTGATAACTTCAAAGAAAAATAAACTGTTAAAAACAAACAATCAGTCAGTAGTTCAACAGCAAACAATTTTAAATCAAAGCTGTGCAGCAAACTTGAATAAAGTGTTTTTTTTATCAAAATAAACTTAGATTTTTTTGTGGCTCATCCCAAATGTTTTGAGGTTTTTTCCCTATTTAAATGGTCAAAAATGTGTTCTTTAGAAAACAGGACAAATAGTAGTACTTACATGAGGAGTTTGTAAAAATACTGTTACATATACATATGTATGTATATTAGGGTGTGTCATTTTTTTTTAGTTTGAGGTATTTATGGAAGTCAACTCAGATGAAGATAAACCAGACATTCCAAAATATTTCTAAAATTTAAAACTGATATGAAATTTTTATTTTTTTATTTGTGAATTCCTATGTTGTTTCAATAACATTTTCAAAATTTAATATTTTAAAATTAATAAAGAATTCGTTGCAATTTTACTATGAGTCGTTTACTACATTTTAGCGGTGGTAAAAATTTGTATATTCGAAATTTGAAAAGCAAGGAGCCACCCTAATATGTATGAGTATTTAGAATAATACTATACAGGCTAACCAGTCAGCCAGTCATTCATTCATTCATTGAGCCAGCCAACTAGTAAATAATACTCTAGACATTTAGTCTTTCTTTTATCTAAATTCTTTTATTTTATTTTTTTTATATATTTTCTTTACCCTTCTGCCACTACAATCAGTTGTTAAATGTTTCATACACCATAATTGTGGTTCACTAAACTAACAAAAGGAACATTTATTATTGTAAATATCTAGTATAGAGTCGTTGTAGAATAGTGTTTCTATTACAATACCAAAAAATACTGTAAGACGTATTAGTATCAGCATTTGTTTTGCAACATACAAAGGTCTACAGTGGTTAAACATTTTAGCAAAATTTCTTACTTTGTAATGTTTTACCCAAAAAAATTGTTTGTTAATTTTTATAATTATTAAAAAAAATATTTTTTCAAATCAAAATGTTTTTGTTATTCCGTTCGAAATATTCATATAAGACCCAAAAAAGTATACATATATATTCTGGGTCCTCATTAAATTCTAAGACGATCTAGCCATGTCCGTCTGTCTGTCTGTTAAAAACACGATAGAGATCAAATGAAAGCAGCTACCGATCTGAAATTTTGTATAAATCTTTTGTATTAATGCAGTTTGTTTAATATTTGAAAATAAGCAATATCGGTCCACGATTTCGCCTAGCCTCCATATAAGGTCACCTCAGAAAATTACTTTAACGCTCATAACTGGCTAAAAGAAGCGGTAATATTCGGCACAAACATGCTCATAGGAACCTTAATCTCTGTGTAAAGGATCAGCCTCTAATTGACCATACACCCCATATAAAGTCTCCCTCAGAAAATTACTTTAAATTTTGTAAGGATCGGTCCATAATTGAACCTATCCCCCATATAAGTTCCCCCTCTTAAAATGCCTTAAAAATGCGAGTATAGCGATGTAATTTGTCATGAATAAGTTTTATGCAAGTTAAAATTTCTCTACCAAATTCTATGAGGATCGGTCCATGATTGACCCTACCCCTCATATAAGGTCCTCTTCAGAAAATTACTTTAACGCTTAGAAATGCGAGTTAGTGATGAAATTCGAGAAAAACTAGTTTTGTATGAGCCATACTCGTTCTACAAAATTATATGAGGATCACGCCATCATTGACCCTACCCTCTATATAAGGTTTCTTTTAGAAAATTGATTTAAAGCTCATTATTGGCTTAAAAATTTGAGTACAGTGATAAACTTCGACATAAACAAATTTGTATTAACGAAAATCGTTCTCCAAAATTATACGTTTTCAATATGTTGTTGTTGTATGCCGTTGTTAAATTCTTGTGTTAATGAAGCAGCATGTTGTTGTTTTCATTTTTTTTTGCTATCTGATGACAAATTAATTTAATTTATTTTGTTTTTTGTTGTTGTAAAAAAAATTTAAAAATGTTTATTTAGCTGCCCCACTGTGCACAGAAACTATGTTTTAGTGGAAAAAGTTGTTGACGCAATTCACTCGTCTTAGTTTCAAGTATCTTTTTATTTAATATTCTTTAAAGGATTTCTTTTATTTCTATTTTTATTTTCAGGATTTCATTTTCTTAAACAACAAACAGTATTTTTACTTTCAAGAAACAGATATAAGTAATTTATCGTATTTGCTGTGCTAGAGTTTAGCCAAATGCCAGTTGTGTTCTAACCCAGCAAACACAAAATCAATCATTTTGTTTTCATACGTTATTTCAAATCTTACATCAAATTTTCAAGAAAAATATTTAGAACAGTATTCTTAAAAGATTATCTTAGAGAATGGGGCTTTGAATTTATATAGATCTCAATTTGAGATCAATAAGTTTTTGGATCTATAAGTGTATTATGAAAGAAAGAGATAAATCTACTTAAATTGGTCCAGAATGTACCACTAATTTAGGGTAAACAAGCTTTAATTTTAAATTAATACCGATTTGTTTTAAAAAAGTTTGCGTGTTTATTTGTTGATATTTTGTTACATTGACTGTATTGTTTAGGTGAAAAATTACTTGCAAAAGATAAATTATTTTTGTATTGGCAACAATAATAATACATTCACTAACAATACAAACTAATCATACTCTTTCTTTCTTTATTTCGGCCTTTTACTACAACAAAGTTATAACTTCAAATTTGTTATTTTGAATCACTGTACTGAACAGATTAAAGGAAATCAAAGTGTCGAGTTCTTAGATATCACGTTATCTACGTCAAATAAGTACTAGATAAAATTTTTATTTCATTGGTAGTAATTTAGAAATATTTCAAGAAATTTTATTTTTTCTTAATGACCAAGAAAAGTGTATTTTTTCCATTTTGAAATTACGACATTCTTAAAGTAAATGCACAAAACATATAAAAACTATACATTTACCATTTAGTATATTAGATTAGAAGATTAAAGTAATAAGTAGTAAAGAAAATGATGAAGTAGTAAGAAAATGATTTAGAAAACATTTCTAAATAGGTCACTAAGAATGTTATGTAATCAATTTTGTTTTCGTCCTTATTGCAAAAGGTTCAATACAAAACATACACATATGTTTAAAGATTTATATCTATTGATTAAAGTAGACTATTGCTTAGAATATGGAGAGAAAATCAGTACATTACCTTTTCATAAATAATTTTATGTATTTAAAATTTATGTGCATATAATGAAATAATATAAGGCTATAATTTACTATAAGAACAATATATTTTTTTTGTATGAAATTTATTTTAATATCAGTTTTTTTATTTATTTTCAGGTAAGATGATGCATTTATGTTTGTGACAATTATTAAGGTAAATTTTTAAGTAATTAACAATTTTACTTAGTTACCAGACTAATATATGTATAGGCTATAGAATAGGATTCAGAGTAGACAATAGAGTAGACTATATACTAGACTATAGACTAGACTATAGACTAGACTGTAGACTAGATTATAGACTAGACTATAGACTAGACTATAGACTAGACTATAGACTAGACTATAGACTAGACTATAGACTAGACTATAGACTAGACTATAGACTAGACTATAGACTAGACTATAGACTAGACTATAGACTAGACTATAGACTAGACTATAGACTAGACTATAGACTAGACTATAGACTAGACTATAGACTAGACTATAGACTAGACTATAGACTAGACTATAGACTAGACTATAGACTAGACTATAGACTAGACTATAGACTAGACTATAGACTAGACTATACTAGACTATAGACTAGACTATAGACTAGACTATAGACTAGACTATAGACTAGACTATAGACTAGACTATAGACTAGACTATAGACCAGACTATAGACTAGACTATAGACTAGAATATAGACTAGACTATAACTAGACTATAGACTAGACTATAGACTATATAGACTAGACTATAGACTAGACTATAGACTAGACTATAGACTAGACTATAGACTAGACTATAGACTAGACTATAGACTAGACTATAGACTAGACTATAGACTAGAGTATAGACTAGACTATAGACTAGACTATAGACTAGACTATAGACTAGACTATAGACTAGACTATAGACTAGACTATAGACTAGACTATAGACTAGACTATAGACTAGACTATAGACTAGACTATAGACTAGACTATAGACTAGACTATAGACTAGACTATAGACTAGACTATAGACTAGACTATAGACTAGAATATAGACTAGACTATAGACTAGACTATAGACTAGACTATAGACTAGACTATAGACTAGACTATAGACTAGACTATAGACTAGACTATAGACTAGACTATAGACTAGACTATAGACTAGACTATAGACTAGACTATAGACTAGACTATAGACTAGACTATAGACTAGACTATAGACTAGACTATAGACTAGACTATAGACTAGACTATAGACTAGACTATAGACTAGACTATAGACTAGACTATAGACTAGACTATAGACTAGACTATAGACTAGACTATAGACTATACTATAGACTAGACTATAGACTAGACTATAGACTAGACTATAGACTACTAGACTATAGACTAGACTATAGACTAGACTATAGATAGCCTCTAGACTATAGACTAGACTAGACTATAGACTAGACTATAGACTAGACTATAGACTAGACTATAGACTAGACTATAGACTAGACTATAGACTAGACTATAGACTAGACTATAGACTAGACTATAGACTAGACTATAGACTAGACTATAGACTAGACTATAGACTAGACTATAGACTAGACTATAGACTAGACTATAGACTAGACTATAGACTAGACTATAGACTAGACTATAGACTAGACTATAGACTAGACTATAGACTAGACTATAGACTAGACTATAGACTAGACTATAGACTAGACTATAGACTAGACTATAGACTAGACTATAGACTAGACTATAGACTAGACTATAGACTAGACTATAGACTAGACTATAGACTAGACTATAGACTAGACTATAGACTAGACTATAGACTAGACTATAGACTAGACTATAGACTAGACTATAGACTAGACTATAGACTAGACTATAGACTAGACTATAGACTAGACTATAGACTAGACTATAGACTAGACTATAGACTAGACTATAGACTAGACTATAGACTAGACTATAGACTAGACTATAGACTAGACTATAGACTAGACTATAGACTAGACTATAGACTAGACTATAGACTAGACTATAGACTAGACTATAGACTAGACTATAGACTAGACTATAGACTAGACTATAGACTAGACTATAGACTAGACTATAGATAGACTATAGACTAGACTATAGACTAGACTAGACTAGACTATAGACTAGACTATAGACTAGACTATAGACTAGACTATAGACTAGACTATAGACCTAGACTATAGACTAGACTATAGACTAGACTATAGACTAGACTATAGACTAGACTATAGACTAGACTATAGACTAGACTATAGACTAGACTATAGACTAGGACTATAGACTAGACTTATAGGACTAGACTATAGACTAGACTCTAAGACTAGACTATTAGACTAGACTATAGACTAGACTATAGACTAGACTATAGCCACTAGCACTACTAGACTAGACTTAATGACTTAGACTATTAGACTAGACTATAGACTAGACTATAGACTAGACTATAGACTAGACTATAGGCTAGACTATAGGACTAGACTATAGACTAGTGACTATAGACTAGCCTATAGGACTAGACCTATAGACTAGACTATCGACTTATGACTATAGACTAGACTATAGACTAGGACTCTGACTAGACTATTAGACTAGACTACTAGACTAGACTATAGACTAGACTATAGACTAGAACTATAGACTAGACTATAGACTAGACTATAGACTAGACTATAGACTAGGACTATAGACTAGACTATAGACTAGACTATAGACTAGGACTATAGACTAGACTATAGACCTAGACTATAGACCTAGACTATAGACTAGACTATAGACTAGACTATAGACTAGACTATAGACTAGACTATAGACTAGACTATAGACTCGGACTATAGACTAGGACTATAGACTAGACTATAGACTAGACTATAGACTAGACTATAGACTAGACTATAGACTAGACTATAGACTAGACTATAGACTAGACTATAGACTAGACTATAGACTAGACTATAGACTAGACTATAGACTAGACTATAGACTAGACTATAGACTAGACTATAGACTAGACTATAGACTAGACTATAGACTAGACTATAGACTAGACTATAGACTAGAGTATAGACTAGACTATAGACTAGACTATAGACTAGACTATAGACTAGACTATAGACTAGACTATAGACTAGACTATAGACTAGACTATAGACTAGACTATAGACTAGACTATAGACTAGACTATAGACTAGACTATAGACTAGACTATAGACTAGACTATAGACTAGACTATAGACTAGACTATAGACTAGACTATAGACTAGACTATAGACTAGACTATAGACTCTAACTGCTTAATATTTACATTCTCTTTTTTTCTAAGTGTAAAACCACACACCATCTAATTCCATTATTATTTACTTGAAATATTCCAAAACATATTAAAATTTTGAATTAAATTTCCATCCTCCTCTCAGACAACAAATACAAATTTGTATATCCAAGTCATCATAATGTTGCATACTTTATGCATTGCATACATACATATCTATGTAATTCCAACTGTATAGCATACAATGTACTATGCCAAAAAATATATAAAATTACAATCTACATCAATTGGCAATGGTTGTTGTTTTTACATATTCTTCTTTTCATAACAAATGTTTGTTTATATTTGTGTGCCACGTTTTGTGTTATGCCCAAATATTTATACCGACAAACATTTTGTTGTTTTGCCTTTACTTTATGTCTAAATATTTGTTTTAATAAAATTAAACACAATATGTCACAATACAGTAATATGTTCGAGGGAGAGGGGCGTTTGGGGAATTGTATAAGTTTCATTGGATAGAGTAGAGCATATAATTTGGAACTAAGTTTTGACATCATTGGAACCCCAAAATTTGATCAAACTTTTGTAGGTATTTAATAATATACCTCAGAGTAAAATAAAACACATCTAATTTTCGGAAATAGGCTTTATATAAGTTATATGGACTGATTTTCAAAAAAGTCCGTTTTGCTTTTTCCACACATTTAAAAGTATTTTTGTATTAAATTTAATTTCTTTGAAGAGTCTTAACTAATTGCTCAAATGCAGCAACTTTTTATTAGATGAAATGTGTACCCAGACAGATGGACAGACATACTGCGGACGGATGGACATCTTTATATCATAAAAAAACATATTATTCCAACGGCCTATAGTATTTTGTATGATAGGTTAGGAGAACAGTTATTATTTATCTCGGTTGAAGGGACACTCCCCTAAACATGCAAGGTGTTCAACATCCCAGCAGTCCGCAAGTTATTACAAATGAAAACGTATCCGATAGTACAACCTAGACCATCGCTATGTAGATGTATGCTTGTATTGTATACAGACTTGCATTGGTTGGATCTACATTTTCATTGGTATCGGTTAAAAGATGTATGTGAATAAAATCCACTGGGATAATACGTTTTATATAATTTCTCTCAGAGAATGATAAAAACTAATTTAAATAAGAAATAACTATTTTAGCATTATGCTCATTAAAAAAACATATTTTTCCTAAATAATAACAGATTTACAAGAAGATTCGAAATTATACATAAAAAAATTCTCTGCATTAATTTATTCATGTTTTACAAATCTATGGAATATTTAATGAACATTGTGTATATTAATTCTAAACAACTTTCCATATCATTCATTCACTTGTACCGGAAGAAACTTGACTTTTATCACTGTAACTAGCCTGTGGAAACGGAAACTAGTAGAAAGGCGCCGTCATAATAGTACATAGACAAACATGCTGTAGGATACCACGTAGTCTGATAAAGTCTATGTTTTTTTGCATGTATCTCATTCAAAAATATCAAAGAAATTTGAATTTGTCTAATCCTGCGGCAGTCTAGTGGTGCTAAGGTCTACTTTGGTCAAGAATTATGAAAGAAACCTACATACTATTATACACTATTCCTCTCTCACTCGTTTTTTGTTTGTTTCATCTTGGTAACATGCCTTGCAGAATAAATGGCCATTATGTATGTTTGTAAGTGTTATTGTTGTTGTTGGTTCCTTTTATACTTTTTCCAAAATAGTGTTTTTTCTCTTTGGGTTATACTATATTTTAAAAAATTTGTTCTATTTGTTCAAAGCTACAGTTTGCAGGTTTTTTTTTCTTTATCGGCCATTCATTTTCTCTTTATTTGTATCAATGCATACACTCATTTTTAAAGGTTATGGAACTTTTATGTAAGTACTATTAGTTTTTTTCTATCGCTTTTTTCATCATTCATGTTGTTATTCAATTTCAATGGAAGCTTTGGCTGCCTGGCTGGAGAGTGGAAGATGGTTGGTTGGTGGCTGGTTGGCATTTAGAAAGAAAAATTATATTTACAGACACTTTGATATTAGTTTTACGGTTGCTGTTTTTTTCCATGCATTTTTTATAATATTTTTTTTTGCTCGCTGCTTTTTTCCAATTTCTCAATGCAAGTTGGGAAAAAAAGAAATTGCAGTAAAATTGCTAAGACTTGTATGAAAAATTATTTTAATATCATTCATTTTATTTTGACATTTTTAAGTATTTGTGCAGATAAACGAATGCTACATTTCAACAGTTTGACAACGAGCGGGCGTTGGGGAACAAGGGTTTAGGGAATAAATAAAGGCAGATATAGTGATAAATTATTTAAAGTATCTACTTGTAAAAGGTGGTAAAAGAATTTCATTTGCGAGTATTACTTGCTATAGTGAATGCGAGTACTGGCTTTTTTCCATTAGTTTTATTTCGTTTATTTTTTTCTCTCTTTCATCTTCTCCTCCATCAATTTGCAAAATAGTTCTTTGTTGGTGGGGCCATAAAAGGGAATAAACTATTTATATGTTAGCTGGAAATTCCTTAAAGTTGAAATTATTTGCAAAATGAATTTTTACAAAGAGAGCTTTAATTACAGTTAGTTAAAAGGATTTTTTTTATTTGGTACATATTATGAAATTGTTTCTATTTACTATTTGAAAGAAATTTCCTTATAACAAAGAATTAAATTGTAAATTTATTTATATAAAGAAATATTAACTGTTAATAATTTGAGCCTTAAAATAACTTGAAAATTAAAAAAATTTGGTAGAGAACATGAACCAAAACATTACTTATCAGTTTTCTTAGTAGAAAGTCAGATTTTTTGCCAAAAATCTATTTTTTAGTGAAAAAGATACATTTTTAGTAAAAAAATCGATTTCTAGTGAAAACTTGGATTTTTAGTGAAAAATTTAATTTTTAGTAAAAAGTTGAGTTTTTAGTAAAATATTGAATTTTTAGTTAAAAAATATATATATTTTAATGAAAAATTTATTTTTTAAAGAATTTTTTTTTTTTTTGTGAAAAATCGACTTTTTTGTAACAAGTGAGTGTCCATGCGTCTATCTATCTGTCCGATTATGTATCTATATAAACATTTTACGCACCCTACAGGTCGAAATTTTCAAGATAATTTGATGAAATTTGACACATACTTTTCTTTTGGCCCAAGGACGAAGCCTGTTGAAAATTGTTGAAATCGGTTAATTCCACCATACAACTACACAGAGGGAAAAAGAAATATACACGCCTGGTACCAAATTGACACCAAACTGTTTCAATAACATCCGTTGTCTGAAGGAGACTTTGTATGGGGTCTAAGGTTAAAGGAGACCCGATGAATACGATTAACTTTTATAGTTATACAAAACTAAGTTATATCGACTTTTGTAGAGATACTAAAGCACCTATTTCCCATACAACCGTACAATCGAATAAGGGGTATACACACAGGGAAAAAGAAATATACACGCCTGGTACTAAATTGACACCAAACTGTTTCAATAACATCCGATGTCAAAGTATATACATACGTACAACAACACTATGTAATGTTGACAACATTGCAACAATTCGTTGTCGAACTCTAAATTTTATACACATCCATTGTTTAAATATTAACAAACGTGGTAAGCTCACTATTGGCAACGGATTGTTTGTCAATAGTGAGCTTACCACGTCAACATTACATAGTGCTGTCGTACGTATGTATGTACTTTGACAACGGATGTTATTGAAACAGTTTGGTGTCAATTTGGTACCAGGCGTGTATATTTCTTTTTCCCTAAATCTAATACAAAAATTGTATGAATGTAAACTGAGGAATATTTTGAATCACATTAAATTAAAATCTTTGTATCAGTGCAGCAGGTAATAACTACTGCCCGTTACTTCTATTACTGTTGATTAACTATGTAGGATTTGGAAGGGTTTAATTGATAGATAATCACCAACAGGAAAAATCAATATGCTGGCGTAGTTATTAAAAAATTTAAAGCAATTTTTTACTTCAACTTTGTATGTAACTGACCTTGAATTTATTCACATTTTTTATGCTCAAAGTCACATATTTAATTACTCTTACTGCAAGAAAGATAAAACCCATTAAAAAAATATCTTCTTCTAAAATCATACACACACACATAATTTACTCTTTCTTAAGACAAATTCCAAAAGTTATAGCTACTTATCATATACGAACACACATACTATGTACATTAATGTACAAAAGTATGTTTGTATTCATTTTTTATAGCCTAAACTAACACAATCATTTATCTGTTATCAGTTTGCAACAAACATTTATGTTACCCGTAAACGAAAAAAAAAAAAATAACTAAAAACCAAAAAAAAAATTACTCGTTTTCTTAATATTTTATCACAAAAATTTCTTATATATTTTGTAAGAAATTCTCAAAATCAAAACACATTTCATACCTTCAGCAGGAAACTAAAAAAAGATGTTTAAAAAAACTAACAAGAACTACTACAGAAAATGGTAAAATGATAAAAAAAAAAATACAGTGAGCTCTACATAAACGTTACTCTAATTATATAAGACTTTCACAAATACACAACATTCCTTAAAATATTATAGTAAATTTTTTATTTTCTTAGTTATAAATTATTTTTTATAAAACTAAATGATGCATTTAACGAGTTTTTACTGTTTTACTATATACGAATGTAAAGAAACTATAATTCCCTAAAGAAAAATTGCTTATCACACATTTCAAGACCAAACGTAAATATTTGCTTAAATGTGTGTAGAAAAGTATACACACAGATTTAGAAACAAACAGAAAAACCATTTAAAAGGATACACACCCACACATTAAACACACGTACATACACACACCTACATGGAGACATTTTAGTTTACTTTCTATAGTATTAAATTATGATTAAAATGTATAAACATTATAAAATGTGCAAAATTTTGCAAGCAAATAATATTAGTGTGTAATTAATTTCTTTAAGAAATATGAAACTTTTACTAAATTTTATTAATATTAATCATTATTTTAAGCAGTCTACCACTTAGGGAGTGCAAGCAGAAGGAAAGCAGTACATACTTTTAGGCTTTTATTATATGTTCCGTTTTCTTTTTTATTTACAATCAAAATAAGCTGTGGTTTCGATTTTATACATTTTTTTAGATTTTTTGTATGGATTTGAAGCTGCTTATGCTTTATATAAAATTGACTTATAACAGCGTTAAAATGTTAAGGAGTGGAAAATTATCTGATTTTAATGATTACTGTTATTTATAACTTATGTATTCCGAATTGATCATTATAGATGCTTAGTGAACTTATTCTTATACTTACAAAAGTTCTGTGTATGTTAGGTGCAATAAGTGGTCAAGATTGAAGCATAGTTTCCCCTTGAAATGGTCTTCTCAAAATTTTTCTACTTCTTATTAATGGAAAATAGTAGCGTAAGAAAATTTAAAACAAAATTTAACTAAGTTTGAACCACATCATCGGGACGGGTTGATGTTGTAAATCGACTGATCTGAACTGGGCCAAGTGTAGCTACTTTTTGTAATGCTAGACTGAAACATTGCAGATATTTAGTGAAAAATCTCATTTAAGCGGAAAATGTAATATTCAGAATAAAATTGGATTTATAGTGAAATTCAAATTTTTATCGATAAACAGATTTTAGTGAAGAATTTAATTTTTGGAAAAAAATTCAACTTTTAATGAAAAATTTAATTTTGTTCTAAAAAAATAAAATTTTTAATGAAAAATTTATTTTTTGGAAAAATTTTTATTCCGTTTGTAATTTCTACAATATTTTTTCCCCACCATATAAAATATATACATATATATACTCTGGATTCTTACACTATATAACGGAGTCGCTTAATCTATGTCCGTCCGTCCATCTGTCTGTCTGTATGCTTTTTAAATAAATTTTCTGAGGACACTTGACATCGTTGGGATCTACCTTTTCAATAATTAAAATAGACATAACTGTGGTTCATATTTTATTCTCTAGAAAATAGTTTCCGACAAGGCCCAAACCAACAAAACGATCTGGTGAATGGGAGTAAACTGTAAACAGACACTCTTTTAACTTTAAAGACATACAGACCTCAAAATAATTAGTCCTTTTTCTTACATTTCTTAAACAAATGAAACCAAACCTAAGATTTAATGTGTTGATTTGTATTTACGAATAAATGATTGCGTGTAAGTGATATTTTTGTTTATAAAAATTGATTGCAATTCATCTTATTCCCTTATGGTTTTCTGAAAAAAAAACTAATTACTAACTAATATTTTGTTTTTATTTTTATATTCGAAACCTCAACTCTCCAAACGTATTGTTGTAAGTACGTACATATATACATTGAATTTTACTACATATTACTTAAAAAATTCTTAACAAACGATCTACATTTCTTACTTTCGTTTAATAACACAGACTGCTTAAGTAATATAAAATAAAGGAAACCTTTTTTCTGGTTTCTTGATTCTGGTTCTGGTTGTTGGGTGTCCTAAGGGATCATAAATGCCATACGGTTACTTGGGTGTAAAAGTAACTACTTATATAAGTAAGAAAAAAATGTAGGCAGTACCTCCTTATGTTACGCACATATACACTCTCAATCAGATACACTTGCCTTCATACGTACATATACATACATATGTCTTAAATAAATGTAGGTTTTTCCTTTTTCTTATTTTGTATGTGTAGATAAGTATTTCCTGTTTTACGTACGTGCGTGTTTAATAGTGAAGAGTTCTTTCGGGAGTGAAAAAGGGAGTATGTGTGTGTCTGTATGAAGGCTTTTCCTTTACTTTGTTACGTAGCGCATGTAATGAATTTTAGATTTCATTTTCAATGAACCAGCAAAAAAGACATTATTACAAAAGAATGTTATTCAAGCAAGAAAAAAATAAAAGAAAGCAAACAGTATAGAAATCATTGTAAAAAAAAGAAGAAGAAACTGCTGATATTTCGTTTTATTTCTTAATGTTTTATTTATACGTTTTATGCATAAAAATATGCCTTTGTTTACACTAGCAGCAGAGTGAAATCAGCAGCTACAACAACAACGTAAAACTACATTTATAACAACAATTTTATGAGCCCATTACATGTTGCTGCAGGATATTTCATGCCGTTTATAATACTATTGTTTAACAACAATTTCTTATTTGAATTTCTAGATGTTGAAACTGTAGTTTTATATTATTTTCTCTGATTTTTCTCATTTTCTGTACTTCTATAATTTTTTTTGTTGTAATTTGGCAATATTGAATACAATGAACCCATTTAACATTAGTGTCTTAACCAGTCAAGCTTTTTATTTTGATGTTATTTCTTTTTTTATTTTATTTCTTTCATTCTCTGGCGTTATTTGCTATAGTTTGAAAACAGCCAACTTTAAAATCCATATAGACTAATGTTTAAATCAGAACTATATTCTGTTCCGTTTTTTTATTTTTATTATTTTTTCTTTTCTTTTTTCTAAGAGCCAAAACTTTGTTGGTTTGTTTTGTAGTTTTTCCAACTTCAATTTGTACTCTTTTAAGTTTTTTTTTTGGTTGCATCATTGCTTTGCTTTGGTTTTTCCTTTTTTTTTTTTTGATAATGTTCCAGCAGATTAACCATAACTGCGGCTTGCTGCGGCTCAATTTGTTGAGCTCATAAACCACGCCTTAATAACCACACCATCAAATATGAAAAAAAAAGAACCAAAATATCTAGAAGTCGGCAGGGTTTTTCCCAAAAACTCAAGCCAAATGTATGTTTTTGTCACTTCTTCGTTAAAGTAGCTTGTGCTTTTTTTTCTTCTTTAATGTTTTCGAGTTGAGCTTGAGTTATGAGAAACCGTCTGTTCTCTGTGTGTATTTTGTTTTAGATTTTAAAACAGATTTTATTACTTTATTTCATTTCCAGCAAAGTTAAAATTTTACATAAAATGGTAATTTCAAATACAAAGTGTTAAGCATGATTTTTTACAACTTTTTAAATCTGAAAATTTATGTGTTTGCTGTACTAATTTTTCCCAGACAAAAATGGTTGTAAATGTTTTTGTTTGTTAAGGATTTTTGTTTGAGCAGTTAAAGAAAAAGACAATTTAAAAGAATAAATAATTCTATAAAAACGAAAAAGAACATATCTCAAGTTGTGCAAAGAAACATGTTTTTGCATTTTTAGAATTTATATAAAGTCTTCTACAGGAAGTGGTTCAGCTCTGAAATCTTTGATTCTTACTTCGAACTAATAATGTATGTCTATCCATACGCCATGAAAATTTTATCTTAAGTATCAAAAAGTCATATTATAATTAAGGAGAAATTTGAACATAAAGAAAAGTATTAAAAAAATGGTAAAATTCTGACTAAATTTAGCTCTAAATTCCTTATAAAGTTTCGTACACAAAACTAAATATGTTTAAATTTTATCTTGTCCGTCCATCCTGCAATATGATGTAATCTTTGTACTTTCTTATTTTAAATATTTTCTTTTTCACTAAATTAAAAATCTCCTTTAAAGTTTCAAATATATTTTCACTTCATACATTAAATTTTTGTCAAGTCATAAACAATTTTTTAACTAAATTTAAACTCAATAGCATGAAATTAATCGAAAATATGTCTATTATATTCTTGATTTTGCTTCAATAACTTTTAATTACTTTAACAAAAGTTTCATTATTTATTTCCTGACATAAAACTCCATGAATAATTCGGAACAAAAAAACTAAAAAAAAAGAAAAATATATTTTTGTATAAAAAGGAATATCTAACACCTTAATGTATTGTTATCTAACGTATCAACAACCAAAAATTGTCGACATTTCCTGTATATCCTGCAAACGAAATAAAGGAAGAAGAACAAAAAATATATGAAAAAAACAGCACAAGGAATTCATATAATCAGATTTCCTTTATAGAACACATACATGATCATGTATAAATTAAGCTAATGAACTATATACGATGACATCGGCAACAAACTTGCTAGAAGACAATGAATATTTCGATAATAAAAATGACAAAAAAATAAAAATCAGAAAATAAAGGATACACATGACTAGATTTCTAAAACGCATGGGGAATAAGGAACCAGGAAGTTAGCAGTACAAGAATGAAAACAGTAAAACATGTCTTTTGCATGAACATACGACAACATACAACATACTTTTTTGGTTGTTAGGAAATACCGGTAACAATTCAACTGTTTAAGCACACAAGAGAAGAACAAACAAACCTAATGGCAGCAAGAACAAAATAAAAAAATAACAAATATCCAATTGAACACTACACTCCAGCATAAAATAACAAATCAAAGAATAACTTAAGACTTTTTGCTACCAAAAAAATTAAATTTACAGACAACAGCTGATGTTAAAAAGAAGAGAAAAGAAATATCTATGTATAATAATTTTGGCAGAAGCAAAGAAATACGACAACAAAAACAAGCAAGAAAATTATTTTTTAAAAAAGAATTGAGCAAATACATATGTTACATTCGTTTGTTTGTTTGTATGTTAGTAGTTATGTATAATACATACATGGGTATCTTTTTTAAGTATATAATGGCATTTATATTATAGATTTTTGTAAACTTTTGCATACATAGACTTTTTTTAATACCATAACTTGCATAACCAACACCATGTGTTTTAGGCCATTAAAAAGTTTTAAAAACATCTTCTGTTCCTTTAAATACAAAAAACCTGGTTGTTTTTGCATTAGAAAAGAATTTGCATAGCAATATCAATATACATACGTAATACCATAACGATACAAATTAGGGAGATAATGGTAAAAAAAGGTTGAATCAGTAAAAGTCTTAACTAAAGCTTGTTCCTTTTTACCTATAGCCTAGATAGATATCCAGAATATTTATAGACGTTGAAATTGATTTAGCTTCGGAATCCAAGTATTCAATTGTTTTAGTAGAAGACATACTTTGGAAAATGTTGCTATTTGAAAACAGTAGAATCGGTGTTATAAAAACTATGTAGTTTTCTTTTAAATTTCTTTATTAGTCCGTGTAATTTTTCAAATTGTAAAAACGTGACTTCAATTTTACCTTTGTACGATGCATTTTTATACCCTTCACCTTCGTGAAAGCTGTAAGTCATTAGAATATAACCATATACGGACCACCCGATAAATGATCAAAAGAAGACCCGTGTCACCTAGTTTTGTGAAAAGTCATGCCCTTTTTATGGGCCCCCAAAGTTTTGGAACCTCGGTGTTATTTTTGCTAAAAAGTGATTATTTTCTCAGGCTCATATCTTATAAATCATTCAAAATTTTGAATTACTCTCTAAGGCAAAGTTGTAGCACTTGTCATAAAGAACAAAAATTGTTAAGAAATAAAATAAAAAAAAATCATATTCAGTTTTTCATTTCAAGTGGAAAGTTTTACATTATGAAATTGCACAGCTTTTGTAAAAGACAACTGTACGTATACGTGTTAATGATTTATTGATATTACAAATATTAAGTATACGTACAGTAGGGAGAAAAATTATTTTTTTTAATTTTTTGGCGATTGTGATCTTAAAAATGTAATTTTTTGGTTTTATATTTTCACAATTTTTTTTTATTTTGAAAAGAGCTAGAACTCAGAGATTAAATCAAATTCCAAACGCTTTGCATGATATGAGCCTGAGAAAATTATCATTTTTTTGTAATAATGACACCGAGGACACGAATCTTTGGAAACCCATAAAAAAGTTCCTTTTTTGGTCTTTTATGACGCGATGGTGTCCCTGTATGGTTATAATTCCTAGTACAAATATTTTGGATCGTTATAGATAACAGTGTCGTCTGTCTGTTAAAACCAACTTTCTAAAGACCCTATATAGTTTCTTTTATAAATAATATAGAATATATTTTTTTGTTTTGATATAAATACGTTGGGTACCCCGGTAAGCTAGTTGATAATGCGCTAGCCTGACAATCTGAGGAAAGTGTATTCGATTTCCAATCATGTATGTATGTCTGTCCATGCAAACCTTTCAATCACACTGCAGGTCACAGGTACACGTATTAAGTTTGACCCAAGGACGAATCCTATTGATTTTGGTTAACGTTGGCCCATTATTTCACCTAGAACCCATACAACCGGACACCCTAAAATGGGCTTTGGTACTATGATTTATATAAGCATAAATTATACTGAAAATTTTCATAATGATCGGCCCTTACAAAGACTCCCTCTTAAAAGTGAACGTCATTAGTTCCGTTGGATAAAATTCGTTGTATTTTAATAAATTTGGTCGACCATGCCCGTCTATACTTTCTCGTTTTTCTATTTCTATATTTAAAATGATTTTCTTTTATTTTTAAAAGTTATTAAAATCTATTAAATGTTATTTTTTTTAAAGAAAAACACTTTTTAGTTATAAATATTTGCAGACGTCTGCATTTATGGCACAATATGGTTAATACATATTACACTTTTAAATACATACTTACATACATATGTACATATTTACCATAAATGCTTGTTGTTGCTGTTGATTTTATTCGTTGTTTTGTTTGGAATAATGTCCTTGTATTGGGTCACCCAACCTCAACATTTAAACATGCAATACTACAAACAACAACACCTGAACATGTTGCAATATATATTTTTTTAAGTTTTCTATTTTTTGTTCTTTTTCATCTTTTTTCAAACTGAAAACAAGATGAAAAACTTTTAGTTTTTTAAACGCCCACCTTAAAAAATACACCTATGCATACATATGTATGTTTGTTTGTATATATACATCTAACTTTATAATGTACCCACACATATCCATAAACACGCATTTACACTTTTATATTTTGTAAAATGTTGAAAATTGTATCGTATAAAAAAATTACAAATACAAGTGTACAAACTACGTGGGTTGGTTGAAAAAAGTTTTAACGTTGGATAAACACACAAAAATTAAAAAAGATTGAAAAATTTTGTAACAAGATTTAATTAAAGATAAATAAGTTTAATTCATACAGGCTATTTTATATATTCCTAACTTAATCACGATCGATCGATCGATACTTGGACTTGGGAGCTATCTCTAAGATTTCTTCTGAGAATCTTCCGGATCAGCCTCGTATGTATATTCCTAACATATGTCTGTGTGATGTTAATGACGATGAAGAAAGAGTCATTCATGTGTAAGAGCGTAAGCGTGAGTTAGAATATGAGTGTGAGTGTGTGGTTGTGTATGTAGTGCAAGTACTTCATCCCTATGTGTAATACAATCAAAATGTATGTTAGAGTAACTATTTTTGTTGATGTATATTTACTACACAAATGTACGTACTCAAACAACATGTACATGACTAACCGACTGGATGGTTGTTTATACATAAACAACTTACATACATACATTTATACAAATATATCGTAAAAGTATAGGTGAATGCCTGGTTGACTGGATGGTTTGCTTCTCGTGTTGAGTGGTTGATGGTGCAGTATGTTAAAGGTGTTTGACATTATAAAATGCCTTAGGCTTTTACATATACAAACATACAAAACTTAACTACATAAGGATATTTATATATGTCTACATACAAGAGTGTGTCTGTATTGTGAGTACATTGCACGTTTTCTAAAGGTAAACACCAGTAGCACGATTTTGCTGTTGACAACATTAATAATAACGTTGGTTTGATTATGGATTGTTGTAGGGGTGTTAGTAGGTGATTTGTTAGTGTAAGTCTAAGTTAGTATAACTTTTTATTTCTCATATATATTTTTATTTTACCTTATTTTCTTTCATATTTATAAAAAAAAGCATACACATAAAATGTATTTCATGTTGTTTACTTTTATTCTATTGTTTGTATACAAAAAAAAGTACTTTTACATATTATATACAATGGAGCAAATATTATGCTTTTTACATTCTTTTTTTTTTACAACCGGCAAATTTTTATTTTCCTTAAGTCTGTCACGTGCTGCTAGAAGTTTAAACTGAAAATATTTAAATAAATTGTCTAGAAACATGTTTAAGACATAAAAATAAACTTTTCCTTTAGTAGCAGGTGGGAGTGCTTAGAAAAATCTGTGTAAGTGTAGGCTTTAGTAAAAATGTATGTACTTATAAAACAGGAAATGTTTTATAGAAAATAAATTAATTTCTTGCAAAATGTATGTACTTTTTTTTTGCTTAAAGAGCATAAAGGATAGTGCCTATAATAAAGTGGTCATTTAGTAGACCCCTAATAAAATTTGTAATAAATTTTTTGTAATTTAAAAGAAAATTTAAAATATTTACCTAAAATAGCAATGAAATGTAATATAAGTCTTTCAATGTATTTTTTCTGTTGCACCGGGTATTATATGTATATAAGTATTAGGGATTGTCCACCAATTTTTGTAATTTCCTTAGTTTTCATTAATGAAATCATTGGTCTATGTTTGACCCTAGTCTTTCATATAAAACGTAATACATGGACAATAAATCGTCTAAAACTCAGATATTATGAGAAATTCGTCAATTCCTAGAAAACTCTTTAGAAGTATCATGACTTTGTTTCAGAAAATGAGTGCTAGAAGTCGTGGCGATAAATGAAGTTTAAGGATTGCTGTTCAATAACTCGTAGTGATTTTCCTTGAACTAGTTGTGGAACCATTTATTTTATATATTTTTAACTAAAGATAAATTCGTTTGTTTTTCATATTTATTTAATTAATAAATATTTATATTTTTTTCCATATATGGACTAACGAAATACTTTTTTCTCTTTGTTGGTAAGACCATTGTTAAATGCAAAATATACGGAAGCTAAAAAGGAAGTGGCTTTTCAGAAAAGGGCTGTTTAAAATTTTTGTGGAAAAGTTTCACTATATTTATTAAATCTTTCTGATTAAAACGTGTAAAACTGACGAGTACGGGAACGTACATATTATATTCTGACATACACAGGTATATCCCTGCATCACTTTAAAAATTACCTAATTATATTTAATTTAAAAAAAATTCAAATTTTAATACATTTCACTTCACATACTCATTCCTGTCTAGTAATTTATTTGATTTGTCTCAACCATTCATTAGCACTGAGCAAGTGTAAATAAAATCTTTACATAATACAATTTCTGATGGACGTCGGCCATGAAATTTATACCTCGTGACCGATACATTACATTGTCTGCACAAAACAAAACATTAAAAAGAATAAACAGCAAATAATTGTTTATTTTATAATTTTCTCATTGTTGATTCTTTTTTTTTAAAGCCTCGATGATTTCAATTATACCATCATCCATTCAAACTACACTCTACCTTCTCCTTGTAGTCGTTTGAGTTAAATGACAATATTGACGAAGTACCATCATTATGTGTATTCACTTGAAGTTGAGTTGTTAACAGAGAGAAAAACGTTAAAAAAGCGAAAAGAAAGTATACAAATAAACAGACAAACACCCAAAAACCAAAACAACCAACGACAAGAACAGGAAAAAGCATTGTAAACTTTCAAGATGCGGGTGGCTGATATTGGTGTTTGTAAATGAAAGTGATGAACAAGCGCTACAAATACATTATTGACTAAAGCAAACACCTCTTAACATGACAAAAAATAAAAAGCACACGAACACCAAAAGCAAAAACGGAAAGAAAAAAAATCAGCAAACGTGTCAACATTAAAATCAGACAGGTTCAACTTGTTTAACAGACACTGGTTTTTTTTATTCTTTGCCACTTTTGTATTTGAGTTTGATTTTGATGAAGGGTGCGTGTTTTCGTTTGTCGATACACGCTTTTAATGACAGCTCAAGATTGTGCAAATACAACTGACATAATATATTTATTTAAATACTGAAATGCTTATTTAATAAATTTATGAAAAAATCACTAATGAAAAACTCTTTTGCACAGTTTACCGTTGCGTATGATTATTTAAATATTTATCATGCGCCTTAGGGTTGTTTGTGTTTTTTTAATAAACATTGTATAAATTCATTAAAATTTATGTTATTTTTAGTAATTTTATTAAATATTCTTGTTATATTTTAATTAAATTTATTTATATTGTATCTTGTATCATCTATAATGTTGTTTTCTTAATACTTTTTAAACGAAACAAAAACCATAAAACTGTCTTTATTTCTATTTTTATGCGCATAAAAATTGTCTTTCAGCTAAATATGTTGTTTAAATCAAACATAAATAAAGATATAAATAATAAAATATCAATAATGTATTATATAAATTACAAGTTATATTTAATTTCTGTGTGGCATAAAATACAAATACTACCACTTATTTACACAACTAGTGGCTATGTGTGTCAATTTCATACTAACCATAGCCAAATACATACTTTTAACAAATAAGGGAAGAACGAGTACGGCTAAGGTTAGTTGAGTCTAACTATATATATAAAATAAATATTAGGATATTAATACGAACTTTAAAGACATTTGTAGTTGAACTATATAAAAAGTTCTAGTTCTGTTCTAGTTTAGTTCTAGTTCAGTTCTAATTCAGTTCTAGTTCAGTTCTAGTTCAGTTCTAGTTCAGTTCTAGTTCAGTTCTAGTTCAGTTCTAGTTCAGTTCTAGTAGTTCTAGTCAGTTCTAGTTCAGTTCTAGTTCAGTTCTAGTTCAGTTCTAGTTCAGTTCTAGTTCAGTTCTAGTTCAGTTCTAGTTCTAGTTCAGTTCTAGTTCAGTTCTAGTTCAGTTCTAGTTCAGTTCTAGTTCAGTTCTAGTTCAGTTCTAGTTCAGTTCTAGTTCAGTTCTAGTTCAGTTCTAGTTCAGTTCTAGTTCAGTTCTAGTTCAGTTCTAGTTCAGTTCTAGTTCAGTTCTAGTTCAGTTCTAGTTCAGTTCTAGTTCAGTTCTAGTTCAGTTCTAGTTCAGTTCTAGTTCAGTTCTAGTTCAGTTCTAGTTCAGTTCTAGTTCAGTTCTAGTTCAGTTCTAGTTCAGTTCTAGTTCAGTTCTAGTTCAGTTCTAGTTCAGTTCTAGTTCAGTTCTAGTTCAGTTCTAGTTCAGTTCTAGTTTCAGTTCTAGTTCAGTTCTAGTTCAGTTCTAGTTCAGTTCTAGTTCAGTTCTAGTTCAGTTCTCTAGTTCAGTTCTAGTTCAGTTCTAGTTCAGTTCTAGTTCAGTTCTAGTTCAGTTCTAGTTCAGTTCTAGTTCAGTTCTAGTTCAGTTCTAGTTCAGTTCTAGTTCAGTTCTAGTTCAGTTCTAGTTCAGTTCTAGTTCAGTTCTAGTTCAGTTCTAGTTCAGTTCTAGTTCAGTTCTAGTTCAGTTCTAGTTCAGTTCTAGTTCAGTTCTAGTTCAGTTCTAGTTCAGTTCTAGTTCAGTTCTAGTTCAGTTCTAGTTCAGTTCTAGTTCAGTTCTAGTTCAGTTCTAGTTCAGTTCTAGTTCAGTTCTAGTTCAGTTCTAGTTCAGTTCTAGTTCAGTTCTAGTTCAGTTCTAGTTCAGTTCTAGTTCAGTTCTAGTTCAGTTCTAGTTCAGTTCTAGTTCAGTTCTAGTTCAGTTCTAGTTCAGTTCTAGTTCAGTTCTAGTTCAGTTCTAGTTCAGTTCTAGTTCAGTTCTAGTTCAGTTCTAGTTCAGTTCTAGTTCTAGTTCAGTTCTAGTTCAGTTCTAGTTCAGTTCTAGTTCAGTTCTAGTTCAGTTCTAGTTCAGTTCTAGTTCAGTTCTAGTTCAGTTCTAGTTCAGTTCTAGTTCAGTTCTAGTTCAGTTCTAGTTCAGTTCTAGTTCAGTTCTAGTTCAGTTCTAGTTCAGTTCTAGTTCAGTTCTAGTTCAGTTCTAGTTCAGTTCTAGTTCAGTTCTAGTTCAGTTCTAGTTCAGTTCTAGTTCAGTTCTAGTTCAGTTCTAGTTCAGTTCTAGTTCAGTTCTAGTTCAGTTCTAGTTCAGTTCTAGTTCAGTTCTAGTTCAGTTCTAGTTCAGTTCTAGTTTAGTTCTGTTATAGAACATACATGAAGTTTTTGACATTTTTAAACAAAAATTTTTAATCAGAGACCGAAGTATTCTTTTCCGAATCTGGTCTTAAAATTTATAAGAAGCATCAGGTTTTCCAGATATCGTGTCATAACAAAGTATAGGTCTGTGAAATTACGGAAATATGGATTTAAAATTGTTTTGGATAAAAATAGGTTATTAGTTCCTTTAATTCACATGTTATATCCTATTCATAACACTACTTGGTTTTTATACGCATATCCCTATTTGCTTGTTATTGACGTTTTTTCAAAAAATATAAAAATTACCAGCGTCTGTGTTTTTGCAAGTTAAAGTGTTGCAGAATTATTTGTGTCAGTTGTTAAGAATATACAAACACACATATTTATGTTCGTTTTTTAGTCATCTTGTAGATGTTTTCGTCTATGGCTTTGTGCATATAAATGTCTATGCTATTTAATGGCATCAATTTCATTATATGTTCATAAATTTTTGCTTTATTCTACAACTCACACTCATTTTGCTATACAGATTCATTCACATATTGGATGTATTTTTTACGTCTTTAAAACTACTACATAAATGAAATAAGAAAAAAAAGTTTAGGCACTGATATGTAACAACAGAAATAAACTTCGATAATTATAAAGATGTAATTTCAAATGAGTTTATGGGAATTTACACTGATTTTGTTTACAGTAGAAAAAATGCAAACTTATTGATAGAAATTTTATTGATTCTTAAAGTATATCTTGTATTCGTTTTGGCCGATTACATATTAAAATTACTTATTTTATGCCCTGTCATATTATTCTTGTTTTTTTTTTTTTTGCCTTTCTCTAGTACATAGTTTTTGTTGTTGTTATTTGCTAATATGTATGTTAGGATGTGAAGAAGTGCTTAATATTTGCTGGAGTACCAACAATTGTTACACCAAGCACAGACTCTCATAAGAAAAAAAGAAACATACATATGTATGTAAGTACATAAATACATATATGTAGACATTAATACTCGACAACAACGTCAAAAACTACAACGATGATGGTGATGTTCATGATGGCTAACATCCTACATTTTTACACACACACGTATTCGTACTGAGGTATTGGTACAGCTAGAATAGTCTTTGTTTTTGTAGTTGCTCTTCTCCTGGCATACATTCCATGTTAATAGATTGTTGACATTTTTTGTTACGCTCTGAACGTTACATTTTGTTATTTGTGAGCGAATTTTTTTTTCTATATCCTTTTTTCACTTTTATGTGTCTGTTTTGTGCTTATATCATTTACGAAATTGTTTCTTTTACTAACAGTCTTTAGTTTTTTTGCTGTTATTGTATTTTTTATTTATTTAATACACTTTTTGTACAGTTTAACAGTTTAATATACTCGTGAAGGGAGATAGATGGTTTCATACGAGGATAGACTGAAAATTCATTCCACAAAAACTAAAATCTTTTCCTAAAACTATTTCAAATCTGAGTTTTTGAAATTGAAATATTATTCGTGGACCCCATATTCTAAAACGATCCATAACTT
Organism: Lucilia sericata; assembly: GCF_015586225.1. Classification (NCBI taxonomy): domain Eukaryota; kingdom Metazoa; phylum Arthropoda; class Insecta; order Diptera; family Calliphoridae; genus Lucilia; species Lucilia sericata. Next base: position 89,471 of record NW_023994351.1, on the reverse strand, counting down.
GTCTGTTCATTAGAACTGTAATGGAAAATATTCATAGTCTTTAAAAAAAATGGGACCAGGTTAACATGGAAGACATTGAAAAATCGACATAAAAAGTGACTTTAAGATTATATCCTTTAAATTATCCTCACAAACAATGAATTTTTTCACGGTGTATACATATATTTTGATTTTTATTACTGAAATCTCTAACAATTTAGTCTTAACGTTTGTATTTAATGTCATTTATACGAGTATATGTGATATATACGATCACATTCTCACCAACATTTAACAGAATCTTGTAGTTTTTTTGTCGCAATATACATTTATTGAGTCAAATACATGCATTAAATGAAAATGTGTAAAAGTAAAACTGCGCTATTTTATTGTCATTTTGTATGAAGGAACTTTGTATTAACTGAAAGAACTCACACACTAACATGAGCTAAATTATGTTAAGGATGATTTTTATTCACACATTTATACACATACTTATACAATATAGGTTTTTATGCATGAGTTTGAATCCTTGCTTTTTTTGCTGTTGTCGTGCTATTCTATAATCGTATTTGTTAGAAAATTAATATTTGTGTCATTTTGTGGGTTAATAAGACAACATTAACAACATGTTATTTGCAGGATGTTTATAAATCTCAACATACATACGCCACATACCACAAGCTCCCACATAAGTAGATTTGTATGTGTGTATGCCTGTGTAATTGGTGTAAGTGATTGTGTGTCTTTTAACGTAATATACTCTTTATACTTAATTATGTTTAAATTTATTGACTTTATTTACTGTGACAGTTGCTGTCATAATTTGTTGTGTTTTTCTTCGGTTATTTTTTTTTTTTTTTTTGCCTACAAACATTATATTTGATGTTATTTTTACATTTAATGATTTTTATTAATTTAAGGATTTAGTGGCGGAGAGAAATTTCACTGGTAGCATTAATACGAGGACAGTTTGAAAATTGATTGACTTTTAGTTATATCTATGGATAACTGTAAATGGTTCTCATAGTTTTTGTCGAAAATAACACAGTGCAAAATGAAAAAAATTTATAAATATGGGTCATTTCGTGTCAAGTGACCCAACTTTAAAAATCGATGTCCTCCGATTTTGATGAAATTGTTTTTGTATTTCATTCCTGTAATAGCTTTGTGTCGCACTCATTTTAATAAAACTCTGTATGACCAAAATGTCCAACTTTGACCGCCTTTAAGTCCGGCAGTTCTGGACCGATAGCGCTAAAAATTGTGTGTCTGGCTTACTATCCAATAGTACTAACCTTTGTGGAAATTTCGTCAAAATCGAGTTTTGGAGTGGGGTCACTTGATATGAAATACCAAAAAAACCAATACCCGTGTCACCTAGTTTTGCCAAAGTCATGCAATTTTTTGAGCTCCCAAAATTTTCGGCCTCTATCTCATTTTTGAAAAAAGTGATAATTTTTTCATATCTTGCAAACCGCTCGGAATTTTGATTTAGGCTGATGTCAGAGTGTGCGCTCGAAGCAATGCGAAGCTTTGTGCTACAAACTTTTGCTTGTGTTTTCTCGCATCAAGCTTCGCTTTTACCCTATCATGATACATAAAGCTTCGCATTGCTTCTAGCGCCCACTCTGACATCAGCCTTACTCTCTGACGCAAAGTTATAGCTCTTGTCATAAAGAACAAAAATGGTGAACAATTAAAATAGAAAAACTTCATCTTCAAGATCAAAATCGCAAAAAAATTAAAAAAATATATTTTGCCCTATTATACTACTATACGTATACTTGATATTTGCAATATCAATAAATTCTTAACACGTATACGTACAGGTGTCGTTAATAATAGCTGTTCAATTTCGCAATATGAAACTTTGAAATGAAAACATGAAAATGATTTTTTTAATTATTTTATATGTTCAAAATATTTGTTCTTTATGACTAGAGCTACAGATATGAGTCTGAGAAAATTATCACTTTTTTTTTTGCAAAAATGAGACAGAAAAAGGCCCCAAATCTTTGGAGGTCCATAAAAAAAGTGCATGACCTTGGGCAAAACTCTGAGTCACTTGTCTTTTAACACACTGTGTGTTAAAAATTAAAAAAAATTACCCAAATTATAAATCAAGGAGTTTTGTATGCATCATCAAAACCAGTTTAAGGCTTGACTAATAATTCTATTTGTTAAAGGAATTTTACTGTGGTTCAAAAATATTCGTTACAACGAAACTTCTTACCAAAGTCCGTGGTATTATATTGAACGTAGGTCTATCTGTCAGCTAAAGGCACGATAGAACCCAGAAAATATGATGTAGATGAATGATTTTTTTCCAAAATATTTGGTGATAACACAAAATTTTGAAAAAGTCGAATCCCTGAGGCCTAGTTATCCTTTTCAAACGTAACGAAAAATTTTAGAGATCGGCAATTTTTTCCTGTAAGAACTGCAGGGTATTTGCAGTAGACGCATATGTTTGTGTGTGTACTTCATCCAACACAAATTGTATATTTTTCAGTTTGTTGTGTTGCTTTTTAGACTACATCTCACAATTTCATTTATATTTAATGCTTTCAACTTTAAGTGAACGTAATCAACAAAAAAAGACTAAGTGATTTTTTTTTTCATTCTTGTTTTTTGTTTTTAATTTTATAGTGTTCTTATTTGATGCTTTTCTCTGCTCTACATATTTTTTTGGAAACTTTTTCCCAGATCTATGCAGTTTATCCATTAGCTGTGGTTACTATTTTCTTTCGAAATAATGCTGCTACCCAGCTTTTTTCTAACTCTCTGTTTTGTACTATTTAGCTGCTTTCATTTTAATTTTTGTTGATGGATTCTACTAGTTGTTGCTAAAAAAAAGAAAATACTAAAAACAAAATAGATTAAAAAAGAAGAGACATAAAGTTCATTAATCTACAAACTTGCCAAGTCATTTAGACAGTTTGTCAGTAAGGAATCTATCTCGTGGCAAACAAAAATAAAAAAAAAAAAATTGCAAAGTTAACTGAAAAACTAATCTTGTGTTGAAACAATACGTTGTCAATCTAAAAAAAGCAGCAACAAGGGATTATAATGATTTTGCGAAAGACAATACTCAGACAATTAACGAAATTTTGTGGTTTTATTGAAAAAAAAAAACTAGTTAGACCTTCTTTGATACATTTAGGGTTTATTAAATTTTAAAGTTCAAAATTTTGTGACTTAGTTGAAGATAATTCTCAAATACAACTTCCAAAATTAAATACGCAAAGGCCTCTGAAAGGTCTATGAAATAACACCATGATAAACTTAATGGCCTCTAGATTTTTAATATAATTTAATAAAATTTTAATAATACTTTAAATTCTATCTGTTTTCAATTATTAAATTAACTCTTACAAACACACTCTGTCAATCAGCTTTAAAGTTTTTCTATTTTCAAACATTCCGACAGTTTTAACAGTATCACATAGAGAATGAACAAACAGAGCAAAAAAAACATCACTTGATATTTGTCATTACATTAAAATTTCATCCGGAAAAATCCTTTTGACTTCCTGATCTACTTTTAGAAAACTACAACAAAAACATACTAACACACTCCTGTGAAAATAAGACAAGGAAAAAATCAACATAGAAAAGTAAAACGAAAAAAAAAAATGAGAAAACTACTACTTGCACATTTACCTTTTTTAGTCTAATGAAACAAATCAGGATGAGATGATGAAATGGGACCAAGGGATTGAAAACTCATACGTTACGCATTTCATGACGTTTTCTCTGGTGTGTTGATTTGAGTTGCTTCTTCTTTTTCATTTTGTTTGTTGCTTTTCGTGACACATACAGAACAGTTGATTTTAGTTTTGCTTCGTTTTTTATTTGGTATATAGCTTTTTTGCAAATGACTTGAAAATCAAACAGTAGTCATGCATTAGGTGGGTATTTTTCCATATTTTTATGAGTGAGCGTCATACTTTTACAAGACTTCCAATGTAGAAAATTTGAGATAAATTTGTCAATAATAACCCGTTTCGAATTGATTCCGTGTATAATGGAATGAGTATAAATGGAGCCAACTAGGATTTGTATAAATCCTAAGGTGATCTACGCTTGTCCTTCTGCCTATTTGTTGCTGATAAAAAAAAAATAAATAAAATAAACTTAAATTTGTCACCAAACGTTCTTATTCTTTTGCTGTTATCTGGAGATTTAAAAAATAATAATAATTAATAAATACTAATTTTTATTTTTTGAATTATAAATTTATAAACTTTTTTTAATATTTTTAAACATAATTTTTTCCAAAGATATCATTCACAAATTGTTTCCATCCCTTGCTTCATACCTTGTGTTGTTTTCATATCACCTTTATTTATTAACCGATTTTACCGATTTTATAAAGAAAACTTGTCTGATAGATCAATTTAATTGGAACCCGAAGATAACAGAGATCTTCAGAAAAATGATTTCAACAAATATAGCATAATCAACTCAACTATATAAATATGTGTAGAGTTATACATACTTCATAAGGTCGAAAGTTATATTGTGGAAGTTACAAGTGGAATGTTTACCAAATATGAAAAGTGACTTCCCTAATACACATACAGAAATACAAATATAAAACAAGCTAACAAAAGCAGATACAGATGTTTTTGTTTTGCCACTCTAACTATATACTCCGACACCTACTTACATATACGAGGATGAGTAGTTTCAGCCAAAAATAAAGTGATATTCCAACGAAATACACTGACACACTAGTCAGTTGTCAAAGTCAGTTATTTCTTATGAAACGTAAACGTTCTACGAACCAGTACTTTGACCATTTTTCTGCTTTCAAAGTAAATAAAGAAAAACACGGACTTTTGGAACATATTTTTTTCAATGAGATGGTTTTTATTCAAAAAGGATTATTTGGAAAGGGATAAAGACACATTTTTATTTAGTAATACTAAATAAGATAATATTATTTTGCTCACCCTCGTATAGAAAACTGTTTAAATATGTTGACATATATAATTTTTTTGTAAACAAAAGTACAGGTAGTAAGATTATTTAGAGGAGGGTTAGTATAAACATAGAATAGTGATGAGGGAGTAGCATAACAACAATTGCGTTGTTACTTTTTCCTTAACTATTTTTATTGTCAAGTGAAGTGAGGAACCGGAAATGATATAAAACTCTAAGACATAGTCGCAGCATCAGTTCTATGTTATTTATACAAAAAGTGTAAATATGTAGATATAGATGTATGTAGATATAGACAACAAATATACATTTTATGTAGAGATATTTGTAACACAAAAAATATAAGTAAAAATATGTTTTATTGTTTAGTTGCCAATTTTCTTTACCTCCCTTGCGGTTTACAAATTTTCTTTATCTCTGTTTATTCTTGCAACTTTAGTTGCATTTTATAATCATTAAATATCCTGTGAGTAAAAACCCCATACTCGACATGCAATTTTTCATAAAGAAATTTTCTGAGTTATTTAATATGTAGTAGTAGTCTAGTTTCGGTTTAGTTGTTGCTGTGGTTTTTGTTAATGTTGATGTTAATTTTAAAAGCAGACACATTAATCATGTTGTGCAGTATTTTTTTTTCTTTTTTTTTTTGGCATTTTAGTTTCCTGCAAAAATGTAGCATGCACTCTAAGGTAAAAGTGAAAAAAAAGAAAAATGCTTGATAATAGTACTAACTCTCATTTACTACTCCCTTGATAGACAGGCAGACAATCAAAGTGCCTTACACTTTACAATTGGGAAATCAAGTAGAAAAAAATGCAGCATATTTCAGAAATTTGTCATAAAAAGAAAGCAAAATATGTTTGTTATAAGGCTTTTATTAAAGATACTTTAAAAAAGTCTAATTAAAATTAATGTAAAATTCGCTTTTTATTTGCACTTAAGTATGATAATTTATTATTAAAAAAGCATGTTAGATTGCTATGTTTTGCTACACCGAATCTTATATGCCCTACATAAAAATATATTTAAAAAATATATTTTTTTGAATTTTTTAAGGTTTTTGATGTCCTTTTAATTTTAGTAATTTAAAAACATTAAATAATATTTTAAAAAATTCTTTAAATCTCTGAATATCTGTATTTCTTTACATTTTTGGTTTTACTTTATTCGTTTATAGCTTTTAAAAATTCTTATTTTTTTCGTTAAATTTTCTCAATAAATTATAATTTCATTCATAAATTGTAAATGTCTCTGATTTGAGCTGTTGACTGTGTCAAATACGTAAACTAGATGTTGTTGATTTCAGCAGATAACTTTTCATGTATAACTCAAAATCATAAATCCATCAATTATGCTGCATCATATTGTTGTATTCATTGTGTTTTGGTATGTAATGACTAAAAATATAATTTTTAGACAAATTTCGAAACTTTGTTCATATTTCTGTTATCTATGGACCGATTTCAAATAGAAAACTTCTTGAAAGCTTGTATGATTGACGACTTAGAACTGAAACTATCTAGGGTCTTCAGAAAATTTATGTCAACAGACTTATAGACAGGCGGACGTAGCTTAATCGAATCCGCTATCTTTACACGATAATGGAGAGTAGAAGGAGGGTAGTTTGAGAACTCAGATAAAGTGGTTTGCATCGGTATTTGGTCTTCTTTTAACCTTATGCACGTAGTCCCTCACTTTTGCAACATTTAAAACTCCTTTAAAAAAAGTCCAAATTGAAGCTGTGTTTAAGTGTTTAAGTTTACATTACACCAAATTCTCATATATTTTAAAATTTAGACACAGAAAATAATAAATATGAACAAAATTAAATTTTCCGTATTTAGCCATGCGAAGGTCAATATATTGATTCTTTCCTTGAGAACTTAAATATTAAGAAAATTCTCTGTATTCTATTTCAATTTAAAGGTCTATACCTCTAAAATCACTTGATATTTATCACTTCTGATGCAAAGTATAAAAATCTTCAAAAATATAACCAGAAAACTCTTTAACTAAATGCAACATAAAGTTTCTTTTATTCCCCATATTTTTAAGTTTGTTTTCATTCTTTTTTGTTGTTCTACACGGGTGAATAGAAAAAATTTACGTATGTATATGTTTTAAATCAGTTGTATAACTGACTTAGTTTTACATTTTAGTTTCCTTATTTAAAAACTACATGCAGCATTCATATATACATACATATTTCTATAGAAATCTTGTATGTCTGTTTCTATTTTTATGTTAATGTATTGTGGTGGTATACTCAGTTACAAACCGCACAACAGCATAACATTAAAAGTACTTCTATGCTTTTTTTTTTAATTTCTATGTGTAGAACAACTCACTAAAACTCAGTAGACATATGACCAGACCACAAAACAGTACGAATTTTCCCGGAAAAAAAATAGAAGTGCAGCAGGCAAAAACAAAAATATTAAATCACTCAACAAACCTACTACAACATTGCAACAAAAACTACTCTTACAATATTGTACAACATACATATTTATAATGTAGAGTTTTGTAGTCTATGGCAGTAGTGTTAGTTTTTTAACAACAACAAAAAAATACATTAATATGAAACTTGCTACAAAAATTGTTTATTACGATATGTTTACAACACCAAGCTTTTATAAAGTTGCTAAAAGCAATGATGCGCTTCTATTAAAAAAATTAAGATATGTATGTAGAATGCCACAATGAATGGGGTAGAGTCGTCTTAAAGTTGGTTGGTGGGTTTTTGAAAGTGGAAATTTTATTTAAAAACCATTAAACTTTCACTTCAGTAATTTCAATATTTTCTAGAATGCCTTTATAAAATTATTAATTAAATAATTTAATAATATTTTTGAAAAAAGGAAATACATATGGGGACAATTAGTTCGATTTAAACAAAATATTTCATGCTTAGAGAAGAAGTATTTTCGAGTTAAAATTTTTAATTTAGTCCTTATAAATCCTTACAAAGCGGGTCCACGGGTCCTCAATGGATAATAACATTGGCATATGTTTCCCTAGTCTTTTCTGTATGAAGAATTAACATGCCCTTTTTATTTCGGTTGGAAGTGCATATCTATATCGTCGCCAAGGTCCTCTAATCATTCTCGGAATCTCCACTAATGATGAAATCCAATGACAAAATCCCTCATCACTGTGAAGAAAGTGAGCACTGGTGGGTATTCGACAGTTTGACTCTTCGTATAGAGCCTTGTTCAGCTGTATCGGTTTCCCCGTTATATCTTTACATTTAAGAGCTTTCGTGATATAGGGTGTCAAATGTCTACTCAAAGTGAAAGAATGCCAGCTATAAGGGTTATCTAAGTTAAATTGATTGCTCCTCAATCATATCCATCGTATTTATAGAGACAATGCAATACATATTAGGGCGGAAGCCAGCTTTTTGAGAATGTGTGTCAGAACCTTATTGCTAAGAATCTTTATTTTAATACGCTACACAGTGGTATAGGAAAAAAAAAAGAGGGAAATAATTCGGTAACTTCTAAACGGTTAATCCGATTAATGAAATTTGGTATGCACAAAGAGGAGGTGTTGTCGAGTTTAGGTTTTGAATTTGGACCTTATAGGCCAACCAGGGGCCCGGCGGGGGGTCCTCAAATTAGGACACCTCGGCTATGTTAAATTTTTAAAACGATCCTATTTCTTCATTTGAGTTCCAATTTAAAAAAAATTTCGTATATAGAATCTCCTCATCGAGCACTATAAAAAATGTCGTCGTAGCAGTAAATTATCTCTTATAGTTTAGGAGATATTTGCATTTGAATATTAAAATTTTAAAATTTTTACCGTCCTTACTTTAGTTTTTTTGATAATAGCAGGTCCAAATATTTCCGATTTTCGCCATTTTTTTTTATTTGCTTAACAACAAGTTTATATACCAAGCAGTGAAAGAATTATGTAAAAATCATGACTGAGTCCAAAGTTATAGGCATTTAAATTTAAAAAATTAAAAAAAGGCGATTTTTTGTCATTTTTTTGGGAAAAAAGTATCTTTTTCTTTTTAAGTTATCTAAAAAGTTTCTAAGAAGATGTATATAGAATTTATACTTTTTGGAAAGCTGACTTTACATAAAATACGATAAATGAAACAAAACCTAAAAATTTTTGATACCGAGGGGACCAGGTCCATCCAAAAAAACCCTATTTTTTATGGAAAATTAAATTTTGAGCAAAAATTCTCAAATCGCATAGTCGATATCAAATTATAGTGACCTGTTTTATATGACCCAATAAGTTCTTAATCATTTTGTAACGGGTTTCGATAACCCCGCCCCTGGTATGGATATAATAGGCAAAAAACCAAAAAATCCCATTTTTGGGATTTTTTAAAACTTTTTTGGGAATTCCGGGATTTCTAATAAGAAAATTCGAAATTTTTATTTAATTTTGGATTTTGAGTAAAAAAATCTACCTAACTGTAAAATTTCATCAAAAAATATTCATAAATAAAATTTTTATTGCAATTTGAAAAATTTGTATCTTCGCAAAAACTGAATAAAAAACATTTTTTAATTTTTTTTAAAAAAGTATTCCGCGAATTTTTTAATTTTCAAAAATTATATACAGTTTTGAAAAATAGACAAAATTACCTTTCCATTGATATATAACATGCCTACCTAATGTTTTTTAAGTGACAAATTAATTAGGGAAAACTCAACATCTTTTAGAAAATTTACCTAGCACTATTATTTTCATCCATATATGTAACAAATTTAAGAGTTAACCTTATGGATGAAAATAATAGTGCTAAAAGATGTTGAGTTTTCCCTAATTAATTTGTCACTTAAAAAACATTAGGTAGGCATGTTATATATCAATGGAAAGGTAATTTTGTCTATTTTTCAAAACTGTATATAATTTTTGAAAATTAAAAAATTCGCGGAATACTTTTTTAAAAAAAAATTAAAAAATGTTTTTTATTCAGTTTTTGCGAAGATACAAATTTTTCAAATTGCAATAAAAATTTTATTTATGAATATTTTTTGATGAAATTTTACAGTTAGGTAGATTTTTTTACTCAAAATCTAAAATTAAATAAAAAGTTCGAATTTTCTTATTAGAAATCCCGGAATTCCCAAAAAAGTTTTAAAAAATCCCAAAAATGGGATTTTTTGGTTTTTTGCTTATTATATCCATACCAGGGGCGGGGTTATCGAAACCCGTTACAAAATGATTAAGAACATATTGGGTCATATAAAACAGGTCACTATAATTTGATATCGACTATGCGATTTGAGAATTTTTGCTCAAAATTGAATTTTCTATAAAAAAATAGGGTTTTTTGGATGGACCTGGTCCCCTCGGTATCAAAAATTTTTAGGTTTTGTTTAATTTATCGTATTTTATGTAAAGTCAGCTTTTCAAAAAGTATAAATTCTATATACATCTTCTTAGAAACTTTTTAGATAACTTAAAAAGAAAAAGATACTTTTTTCCCAAAAAAATGGCAAAAAATCGCCTTTTTTTAATTTTTTAAATTAAAATGCCTATAACTTTGGACTCAGTCATGATTTTTACATAATTCTTTCACTGCTTGATATATAAACTTGTTGTTAAGCGAATAAAAAAAATGGCGAAAATCGGAAATATTTGGACCTGCTATTATCAAAAAAACTAAAGTAAGGACGGTAAAAATTTTAAAATTTTAATATTCAAATGCGAATATCTCCTAAACTATAAGAGATAATTTACTGCTACGACGACATTTTTTATAGTGCTCGATGAGGAGATTCTATATACGAAATTTTTTTTAAATTGGAACTCAAATGAAGAAATAGGATCGTTTTAAAAATTTAACATAGCCGAGGTGTCCTAATTTGAGGACCCCCCGCCGGGCCCCTGGTTGGCCTATAAGGTCCAAATTCAAAACCTAAACTCGACAACACCTCCTCTTTGTGCATACCAAATTTCATTAAAATCGGATTAACCGTTTAGAAGTTACCGAATTATTTCCCTCTTTTTTTTTTCCTATACCACTGTGCGCTATTATAATACTTCCTTGTTAATAGGTAGAATTAGTTTCCCACTCAATAATGAACTCTATTTTAATTAGCTCTGGATAAATGTTTTCAATTCTATATTTTTTTGTTATTATTTAGTGATTTAACAGTCCCAACAATCGCGAGGGAATATATAACTTATTTCTCGTTTAACTTTGTGGATCAAAAAACAATATGTAAATCAAAATGTTGCAAAGTTTTGGAGGAAACAAACAACAGTTTTCATTCTATCATGTATCGAAATTATTGTAATTTTTTTCACATGTGGGCAATTTCATGTTAAGTGACCCAAATCAAAATATCAATTTTGATGATATTTGCAGTATTGGATATTAAGAAACAATGAAGAAATAGCTATCTATACTTTGGGCAGTTTTTTCTAGGACCAATAGATGAAAAGTTACCCTCATTTGAATAAAACCCTGTATTACCAAAATGTCCAACTTTGACCCACTCTAACTCCGGTAGTTCTTGACCGATAAAACTGAAAATTTGTGTCTGGCCTACTATCAGATAATACTAATATTCATCATCGGAAGACATCGATTTTAAAAGTTGGGCCTCTTGACACGAAACTACCCATATTTATGCTCAAAATAAAATAAGGACCACGAGTTGTATGAGTGATATCAAAATTGCAAAAATTTAACATCTTAATATGATCTTCATAAGCTATTTTTCTGCTTAAAGATTTCATTAATTTAGATCTAATATTTCTTTTAAACAATTTCTAATATTATTGTTATTTTATGTAATTTTTCTTTGTCTCATACCTTCATCCTTTATTATTTAAATTATTATTAACAAACAATAAAGCAAACATTAATAATTAAATGCATACATCATGCATTCTTTTAAATCATTTACAAGAGTTGTAAGTAGTTGTTTGTTAATCCCTCTAGCAATATGTTGTTTGTCTGTCCGTCCGTCTATTTCTGTATAAAATTGTTATTTGTTTACCACTCAAGTATTAAAATACTTTGTTTGTTTTGGAATATGGTGGGTGTATAGAATGAAAACATACTACTTCAGTTTTCTAACATAATGTATTGTATTTTAGCTTTTCTCTACATACTCTTACTCTCTGGTATAACTCCTTTTTTTCATTTCGTTTTGTTGCTGCAATTCATTGTTTTGTTGTTATTATTTTAGATTTGTTTATTTTAGTGCTTTTTACTTTGGGGGAAATAGACAGAGCGAAAGGGAGTTAGAAAAAAAAATAAGAGAAAATGTAATTAATACAATGTGACACTTTGTGGTAAAAACATTTTTATTGTTGTTAAGTTTCATTTTGTTTTTTGTAGCTGTTGTTGTTATTTTATTTTTGTTGTCATGACGGTAATACGGAAGTGTTGTTTATACTGTAATTTTTAAATGTTAAGTATGTATGACAAGTTGTTGTTGCTGTTGTAAGCTTTGCTTTTGTTTTTTGCTATGAAAAATATATATGTTTTTATTTTCATTTTATACTCTCCCTGGTATTTTGTTTTTTTTTTCTCTTTTTAAATAAAATTATAATTTATTATTTGCTAATTAATTATAAATTATACAGTTGTTGCTGCTGTTGAGCTAAAAAATATTCTAAAGTGTTTTAATGGATTTTTTGTTTGTGTTTCTCAAATTTTTCTTCCTTATTATAAAATTGTGTGAGTGTTGTCATATAACTCATGTGTTGGTAATTTTGCTTAGTTGTTTTCCTGAGACTTTGCTCATTGTAAAGTTGTGAAATATTAGTAAATATGGACCACATTACTTTGTTTTATTTCTAGAAAAATATTTTTTTGGATAAAGATAATTTGACAACACCTCCTCTTTGTGCATACCAAATTTCATTAAAATCGGATTAACCGTTTAGAAGTTACCGAATTATTTCCCTCTTTTTTTTTTCCTATACCACTGTGCGCTATTATAATACTTCCTTGTTAATAGGTAGAATTAGTTTCCCACTCAATAATGAACTCTATTTTAATTAGCTCTGGATAAATGTTTTCAATTCTATATTTTTTTGTTATTATTTAGTGATTTAACAGTCCCAACAATCGCGAGGGAATATATAACTTATTTCTCGTTTAACTTTGTGGATCAAAAAACAATATGTAAATCAAAATGTTGCAAAGTTTTGGAGGAAACAAACAACAGTTTTCATTCTATCATGTATCGAAATTATTGTAATTTTTTTCACATGTGGGCAATTTCATGTTAAGTGACCCAAATCAAAATATCAATTTTGATGATATTTGCAGTATTGGATATTAAGAAACAATGAAGAAATAGCTATCTATACTTTGGGCAGTTTTTTCTAGGACCAATAGATGAAAAGTTACCCTCATTTGAATAAAACCCTGTATTACCAAAATGTCCAACTTTGACCCACTCTAACTCCGGTAGTTCTTGACCGATAAAACTGAAAATTTGTGTCTGGCCTACTATCAGATAATACTAATATTCATCATCGGAAGACATCGATTTTAAAAGTTGGGCCTCTTGACACGAAACTACCCATATTTATGCTCAAAATAAAATAAGGACCACGAGTTGTATGAGTGATATCAAAATTGCAAAAATTTAACATCTTAATATGATCTTCATAAGCTATTTTTCTGCTTAAAGATTTCATTAATTTAGATCTAATATTTCTTTTAAACAATTTCTAATATTATTGTTATTTTATGTAATTTTTCTTTGTCTCATACCTTCATCCTTTATTATTTAAATTATTATTAACAAACAATAAAGCAAACATTAATAATTAAATGCATACATCATGCATTCTTTTAAATCATTTACAAGAGTTGTAAGTAGTTGTTTGTTAATCCCTCTAGCAATATGTTGTTTGTCTGTCCGTCCGTCTATTTCTGTATAAAATTGTTATTTGTTTACCACTCAAGTATTAAAATACTTTGTTTGTTTTGGAATATGGTGGGTGTATAGAATGAAAACATACTACTTCAGTTTTCTAACATAATGTATTGTATTTTAGCTTTTCTCTACATACTCTTACTCTCTGGTATAACTCCTTTTTTTCATTTCGTTTTGTTGCTGCAATTCATTGTTTTGTTGTTATTATTTTAGATTTGTTTATTTTAGTGCTTTTTACTTTGGGGGAAATAGACAGAGCGAAAGGGAGTTAGAAAAAAAAATAAGAGAAAATGTAATTAATACAATGTGACACTTTGTGGTAAAAACATTTTTATTGTTGTTAAGTTTCATTTTGTTTTTTGTAGCTGTTGTTGTTATTTTATTTTTGTTGTCATGACGGTAATACGGAAGTGTTGTTTATACTGTAATTTTTAAATGTTAAGTATGTATGACAAGTTGTTGTTGCTGTTGTAAGCTTTGCTTTTGTTTTTTGCTATGAAAAATATATATGTTTTTATTTTCATTTTATACTCTCCCTGGTATTTTGTTTTTTTTTTCTCTTTTTAAATAAAATTATAATTTATTATTTGCTAATTAATTATAAATTATACAGTTGTTGCTGCTGTTGAGCTAAAAAATATTCTAAAGTGTTTTAATGGATTTTTTGTTTGTGTTTCTCAAATTTTTCTTCCTTATTATAAAATTGTGTGAGTGTTGTCATATAACTCATGTGTTGGTAATTTTGCTTAGTTGTTTTCCTGAGACTTTGCTCATTGTAAAGTTGTGAAATATTAGTAAATATGGACCACATTACTTTGTTTTATTTCTAGAAAAATATTTTTTTGGATAAAGATAATTTGATTAGTGTTTAACTGTGAAAGCAAATATGTAGGTCTGCCCGTTCAAACAAATCTTTTAAATAATGTTCAGTTCAAGCATCTTTACATAAAAACAATCTCAAAATTGTTTATAAATTTTTAATTTTTAGCACTACTTATAATATTAACCCCATTTTAGGGTCACGTGCGATATTTTTCTTTATTCAAAATTTGTCTTATAATCTAGGTCAACTTCTTTTTGCCATTTTTTTTGTTCTAAACAAAATGTCACCGGTTTTATTCATTTATGTTTTCTTCATTCTCATAAAAAGAATTTTATATATATATAAATAATAAAACTTTCATAATAAAACAAACAAAAATTCTCTTTACTATGTCAAATCACGAATTTAGTTTTAGTTGAGTTTGTGTAGGTGTATAAAACAAAAATATTGAGGTAAATTAGTTCTTTATAAATGCGGTAAAGTTATGACATTCTTTTTATCCTTTTTTATGTATAATGAATGTTAATTTTGTACTTTTTGTTTACTAAACTTTATAATTTATAAAAAACAATGTAAAATCACGACTTTTTTTTGAAGGGAGGGGGTAAATAAGAAAATTGTGTTATTGGAACAAAACATTGAAACATAAAGAATATAATAATAAAATTTTAATGATTTCTTAAGAGTCTAAGAAATAGTTTTTTTAGATTTTGGTTGTTTATGACAAGAATTTAATTAAATTTAAAAGAAAATTGTAATAAGTGAATAAGTAGTGTTTTATTAAAATATTTTACTAATGTTACATGTTAAGATTATATGAAAAGGAATAGTTCAAGACTTATGTATATTAAAGGGGGGAAATTTTATATCATTAATTTCTAATAGAGATATCTTAAAAAGATGTATTAAACATGAATGAAGTTTTTTCAATGTTTTAAATTTTTTTCATAAAACATTTATGATAAATCAAAACCCATAAAATTCCGCCCAAACACATGAAATTTTTGATCAACAAAAAGTGTTTACACCTGTTACAAAAATAAAATGTGATTTAGTTTTCATAATAAATCATTTAAGTTGAATTGTACTTAAGCCATTTAATGTTGAATAAAATAGTGGACATTTAAGTGAAGTTTTGAAGCGGGCTTTGAATAGGGGATATGGTCAAATGAGACCCTAAAATTATAAAATTCGTTAGGGTTATCAAGGCTAGTATAGAACTTGGTTTTACAGCTTTTTGTAGAGATACGAGTATGTTAAACATAATTATGAACTTAAAAGCCCTATTCGTCGAGTTCAGTTGTATGGGGGCTATAATGGACCGTTATTAACTATTTTCAATAGACTTCTTCTCCGGTACCATAGAAGATCATTTGCCAAATTTCATTGAATTATCTTCAAAATTGCGGTCTGTAGTTTGATTACAATTGTAAACCTTCCCTATTCGGGGGTTCATTTGTGTGGGGGCTAGGTGGAATAATAGACCGATCTTAACAATTTTCAATAGGCTAGAAGATTATGTACCAAATTTCATTGAATTATCTTCAAAATTGCGACCTGTAGTTTGATTACGAGGTTTATATGGCCGGACAGACGGACAGACAGATAGACAGACAGACAGACAGACAGACAGACAGACAGACAAACAGACAGAATTACGGACGGACATAGCTGAATCGACTCAGAAAAGGATTCTAAGCCGATTAGTATACATTAAGGTGGGTATAGGACCAATATTATTGTGCGTCACAGACATCAGTACAAACCCAATATATCCTCCCCACTAAAGTGGTGTAGGATATAATTAGAGGGAGAAATAACAACATCGATGCATTCCTTTAAAAAAATTTGAAAATTTTAAAAAATTCATACTTAAAAACTCCATGGAACACTTTGTATACCACCATGTTTTATTTAATTATTTATTAAAATAAACTTTAAGCCACAGCTCATCTAATGACCAATTTTATGCCAACTTATAATGCGTCATTATCATACCTTTTCACACCAACTTCAACCAACCACCAAATTTTACTTTTTTTTCATATTTGCTGCATGTAATTTTTAATTTAAATAAATAATTAAAATATTCGTAATAAAACTGTACGTTTAATTTTATATTCATAGTCGCATTAATTTAAATAATTAAAAACTTAATTAGCTGTTTGAGGCAGTTTTTATGGTAAAAGATAAATTTGTCTGTATAACTCTCGCACGCTCTCTATCTGTCTGTCTGTCTTTTGGACTTGTCTGTATAGGTATATTTAACATTGATGGTTGTTAATGTTGGCAAAATAATTGTGAAATAAAAAAAAAAAACTTTTTAATAAATAAAAGTCACGTGCGTTAAATAACATAAATTGCCTTGCAACACTCACTTCTACAACCACAATTGCTTGCTATACACGCCTCCCCTTTAGCGGTAGACACACGGAAACTTACAATAAACCTCCTGCACTGCCGTCTATCACTCTGCTCTGCCACTTGAAACATTTAGTGTATAGTATTCGCTAGATTTTTTATCTGTGCGGCAGAGGACTTGAAAAATTAAAATTGTGGAAAAAAGGCCAGTGCACAGAATTAAACAGACAACATCCATCCAACTCAACGCAATTAACGCTTGTTTTAAACAAGAGTGCGAAGTTTAAGTGTTTATTTCAAATGTTTTCTTTTTTTTGTCTTTGTAGTTTCCTCCCATTAAACGGGGGGGGGGGTCATTGTGAGCGAAAAAAATTCTAAAACTAAATAGTAAAAGAAAAAAATAATAATGAAATCTACGTTCTTTAAACTGTTGTCACTTTTTAACAAATGAATTTCCACTTATTTCCACAGACAGTTTATCTTTAACGTTTTCCTTCTTCTTTTTTTTGGTGTAAAAATATGCGGGTCTTCTTGGTGGTTTAATTTTTTCTTCATTTTTTTTTTCTTTATTTTTTTTACTACTGTCTTCAACTTCTTCAAGGGCTTTAGATTATAAGGCATTAGGCAAAATAAATCTTAACTTTTGCAATGCTGTCTAAAATTTATTTTTCTTGCCCCTTTTTTCTTGCATTTCTTACTTTTTCAACCATATTTACACTTTATCTTTAAATAGCAAAAAATTTTCCCACTTTACTCTGGTTGTATGTTTTTTTTTTTTTTTTTTCAATTTGGCTAGAATCTAGTTATATTAATTTAAAAAAAGGAGTACAGAACTATAAGAGCTCTATAAACATAATAGAACCGGGATTTTTTCAAATTTTGAAATTTTTTATTTGAATATGATTTTCAAAAGCCAAACTTTAATCTCAGTTTAGGTTTGAAGTTATTAAGAATTTAAATTTGAGCAGCAGTGTCCCTAAAAATATCATTATTTTAATCACTTATGGTTAAGAATCAATTTATATAAACATAAAATTTCGGAGCTGGTTTTAAATGGGATCAATCTACATGTAATAAATTTCAATTGTTCGACTTGTGGATAAATGTTGTTGAATCTACTTAGAAATTCAGAGCTGAGTAGTATACTGAGTGGATTGATATAAAAATTTTGTTTGTCTCACAAACATAAATACAAAACCAAACCCTTCTTTACTTTGTGAATGTATGAGCAATGTTTAGATGCTCCTCTCTCTAGGGAAATGTTGATAATTCTGAAGATAGTAGTAGCACCTACATACTATATACATATATTGGTCCCATTATTCATCTGTATGACCAACGTTAGTGCATTTAGATAACAATAAATATTTGTGTATGATAGTAATATTGTGAATATGTGTATTTGTTTGTGGGCGTGCGATTGCCCAAAATATCGTGTTAGATAATATTGACTATCATTTTACAAAGAACATCCTTAAACTCGTATGCTTTTTATTCATTCCCTTTTTTACTTGTTTCTTTTTTTTAATATTTATTTACCAAATCTCAAATTTGTTTTTCCCCTCATTTTAAGTTTCATATACCTACTGATAGTTACTTTTGTGTGGTTTATTTGGTCTGTCGATTTAGTTTCTTTTTGTACTGTGTGTTATACAAAATTAAACTTTTTCGTTTTTTGTCTGTGAAAATAAATTACCATTGAGTATAATGCTCTCTGGTCTGTCTAAGTATACATACATACATACTTATGCATACATATATAAGACTGAATTATATAAGAACCCTTTTTATAGTATTGGTGTCTATACTTTTATCTATTTTTATGCATCTGTATATATGTGAATGACCAAATAAATTTATATAATGTTGCATGTTAGTAAAGATGCATGTTCATTGAGTCTGTTATTTTCTTTAACAGGTTTTTTTCTATTTAAAAGTTATAACATCGACTAGCCATTTTGTCTACAACATTTTCATATACACATGTATAGTTTACAAAGCGATATTTTTTCTCCATATTTTTTTTTTAGTTTTTAATTTTCAAGTTTGTGTCCGTGTATACATATGTACTATATGTATGCATTTTTTATTTGGTTTCTTTAATCTAAAATTAAATGTAAGGAAACACTTATGTTTGAGCGGTAAACCGCAATTAACACAAAACTTTATTGCTCAGCTAACTGTTAAAATAGTTTTTGATAGCATAATCTGAAAACCAACTTATAGTTATTTACATGAATTAAATCTAAAATAAATTTTAATGTAAACTAAATTTGTTTCTTTCTTGTTCCAGGTGAGTTGACATGTTTGTTTTGAATGGCTTCAAATATTCCCTTAGCATGGTATGTTTAAAACTATAATTTTTAAAAGTTTTTTTATTATTAATTTGTTAAAAGTTTGCAAATTTGTTTAAAATAAATATATGTGCATAATATTTATAGAGTTTATAGAGGCAATGAACTTAAATAGAATGAATACGGAAGGAGTAGCGGGAATAAAAAAAAATTGAACTAGAAGAGAACATATACAATATGAAATAGAACAGTGTTAGAACTTTATAGAGGAAATGAACTGAACTAAATAGAATGAAATACGAGTGAGTAGCTGGGAATAGAATCCGAAGAAAAAGAATTGAAGAAGAGAACTAGAACTGAAATAGAAGAACTGAGAACTGAATAGAACTGAACTAGAACTGAGAACTAGAACGAATGACTGAACTAGAACTGAACTGAACTAGAACTGAACTAGAACTGAACTAGAACTGAACTAGAACTGAACTAGAACTGAACTAGAACTGAACTAGAACTGAACTAGAACTGAACTAGAACTGAACTAGAACTGAACTAGAACTGAACTAGAACTGAACTAGAACTGAACTAGAACTGAACTAGAACTGAACTAGAACTGAACTAGAACTGAACTAGAACTGAACTAGAACTGAACTAGAACTGAACTAGAACTGAACTAGAACTGAACTAGAACTGAACTAGAACTGAACTAGAGAACTGAACTAGAACTGAACTAGAACTGAACTAGAACTGAACTAGAACTGAACTAGAACTGAACTAGAACTGAACTAGAACTGAACTAGAACTGAACTAGAACTGAACTAGAACTGAACTAGAACTGAACTAGAACTGAACTAGAACTGAACTAGAACTAAACTAGAACTAAACTAAAACTTAACTTAAGGTAATGTAGAACTAAAACAAAGTAAGATATTATTAGAACAATAAGCGTGCAAGTAAATGTTGATTTGAAATTCTTGTGTTTTTATATAAAGTCGGTTAATATTCATGCTCAAGGGCTTACTTAGGTTTAAATCTTACCAAATAAATTTGTTTTCTCAATTAAATCCTAAAGTTTATTTCTATGTTATTTTCCAATATTTATTTGTTTCATAACATGATCTATGCTAACACTTCAAAAACTTTATATATGGTTCATTTTTCATTCTAAACTTTACTTACATTGCAAACCTAAATTTATTCTAAATGTGCTAACAAAATTTACTATAATTCATTGATTTTTATTATATTTAAATAAATTTCTATGCGCATTATTTATTTGTATATTTAATGTTGTTTTAGTTTTTATTACTTTTATTTGTTCTCTAGATTTTAAAAGTTTCCAAACAATTTATTTTGTATTATTTAATTTATCCTTTTTATACCTTTTTTTCTATTTTTATTTGCAAACAATTCTAAAATAAGGGAAGAGTAGCAATCTGCATACATTTGTATAATATTGTTTGAATTTTTTTTTTCGTCCTTTTGTTTCAATATGATGAAATACGAATAAAAAAATGAAATAAATAAAGTTTAATCAAAGTGTATTTACTTCTGGTCATGCTTTCTTAAGTTGCTTATTCAATTATCATTTTTTTGGTTTCGTTTTTCTTTTCCTTAGATTTATTTTTCAATACGTTGTGTTAAATTCGTCCCCTATAAATTTTACTTTCTTCAAAATTTCTTTTGTTTGATTTGCGAAAATAAGAAAAAAAATATTTTTTTAGGTTTATTTTTTATTTTATGTTTTCATGTTTATTTTATGTTGAAATTTATTTTTTTTGTTCTTCTAATTTTGTTTGGTTTTCTTTGTCTGGTCCATAAAATGAAGCATCTCGAAATTAGGGAAAATTTGTATCATTCTGTAGTTTTATGTGATGTCTTTGAAGGGTTTTCTTTTATGTTATAGATTTGTTTAAACATTTAAAAAAAAAAAAATCGTATGAATTAATGGATAGATAGTGTTTGTTTTACTAATTATTAGTTTACATGTAAACAGAGTCTTTTGATATATTATTTGATTTAGAACAAGCAACATGATCGAGCATGCCTAACCCTATTATATCCTACATCATCTAAGCATATTTTAATAGGTTCATATATGTATTCTGCACCCTTCACCTTTGTGAATATATATAAATTTGTCATTCCGTTTGTAATTTCTACAATATCATTTTCCGACACTATAAAGTATGTATATTCTCAATCCTTATTTAGAGCGTAGTCGATTAAGCTATGTCCGTTTGTCTGTCCGTCTGTCTGTCCGTCTGTCTGTGTGTGTTGAAATTTTGTGAAATCAATTTTTTGAAGACCTCAGATATCTTTGGGATCTCAGTATTTAATAATTCTAAATCAACAAAATGGGTTCATAAATAACGGAGATATAAGCAAAAATCTGAGATAACCTCTGAAAATTTCGTAAAAAAATTTGTATTTATTGGGGAGGGTATATTGGGTTTGTCCTGAGGTTTGTAACATACAAAGATATTCGTTCTATACCCTTATACCTTAAAGTATACCAATCGGCTTAGAATCGTTTTCTGAGTCGATTAAGCTATGTCCGTCCGTCCGTCCGTCTGGTTAGCTGGCTGTCCATGTAAACCTTGTGCGCAAATTACAGATAGCAATTTTCAAGATAATTGGATACAATTTGGCACACATGTTTTTTTTGGCCCAATGACTATTGAAAATGGTTAAAATCGGTCCATTATTTCACCTAGCCCCCATACAACAGAACCTCCCAAAAAGTGCTTCTGAGTTCATAGTTATGTTATATATATACCTGTATATCGATAAAAAGCGGCACAACTAAGTTTTATACAAGCCTTGATGACCTTGCCAAATTTCATAGATATCGGGCCTCATTTGACCCTAGCTCCCATACAAAGTTCTCCTCAGAAAATTACTTGTATACCAGTTGACCGATTCCCGATTCTTACAATACAATTAAAAATTATCGAGCAGAGTGACGATGATCATACGCCCGTTGTAGTGAAGCAAACCAGAGTCTCTGGTGTGAATCAAACCCAGAACCTCCACAAACCAACTAGCCTACTGGGCCACTCAAAAATTGTATATGTATAAAATGAAATATTTAATTGAAAATTGATTTTTCGAAAAAAAAATTATCTTTTATTAAAAATGATTTTTTTTTAATAAAATTTAAATTTAACACTAAAAATGGATTTTTCGCTGTAAATCCAATTTTCTCTAAATCTCAAATTTTTCAATAAATATACGATATATACGTGTTTAAGTAAAAATCAGATTTTTCTGTAAAATCCCATCCGTCAAAAAACTGAGTTTTTAACGTTTTTTTCTCCTAAAAAACCGATTTTCTACAAAAATTAGATTTTTCATAAAAAATTCCATTTTCCACTAAAAATTTTATTTTTACTAAAAATGTCATATTCCACTAAAAATCTGACAAAAATTTGGTTTAAAAAAAAAAAAATCCGATTTTCCACTAGAAATTTTATTTTTTACTAAAAATTTAATATTCCACTAAAAATCTTATTTAAAAAAAAAATCCGACTTTTCACTGAAAATTTTCTTTTTCATTAAAAATTTTCTTTTTCATTAAAAATCTAATTTTTCACTAAAAATTCAATTTTTCACTCAAAATCCAAACACTTATTAAAAAACAAATCATTCACAGGCATTCTGATTTTTCGCTAAAAATAAGACTTTTATAGAAATAGGTTTTTAGTCAATAATCCAATTTAACTATCAAAGAGTTTTCTGTTTACAAAAAAATCGATTTTTCATTTAAAATGCGATTTTTCAAAATTTTAATTTTTCACTAAAAATAGTTTTCATATAAAACTGGTTCTATCAAATCATACTTTACATAATCGTTAACATAATAAAATTTGCATATAAAATCAAATCAAATCGTTTTCGATATTTTAAAACCTATTAATGGGTTTTCTCCCTTTCTCTTCCCGTTTGATATTGTGGATATTTCTATTTCAAAGAGCAAAAGTTCACTGTTTATTTGTTTCCCTTTCTGTTGAATTTTCAAATCTAACCGTATTCGCATTACACACTGCTCCATATTGATGGCAATTAAGATAAAGTCTTCATTTTATGTCAATGTAACAACAATACATAGCTTATTTACAAAGAAACTAAATTTACTATGTTTTAAAGATAAATACCAGATACTGTGATACATGAGACGATTGTGGTTGATTCAATATTATTCAAAAGAAACTGAAAGACACTTTAAGAGGAAGATGGAAAAAGTTAAAGAGAAAACCAAAATATACACACTATTTAAACGTTTATAACAATAGATTAAAATCATTATTGAAAACGTTTTTCTGCCACATTAACGCTTTTGTTAAAACTCTAATGATCTTTGAACAGCAGTGGTGGCGGCGTTGAAAAAATAAAAAATGAGCGAAAAAAAAATAAACATAAATACGTTTTTGTTAACGCTAAAGTTTATTCCATTTTTGCTGTAAGACTTTTTTGTTTGTTTGTTTGCAAATTTAATCGATAATATAATCAGAGTTACAAGTTTAAAGTTCACGCAGACTCTGAAAATTACATAATGAAGTATGGGAGTTTGAGTAAATGTTTTTTTTTTTTTTACTTTTTGTAAAGTGGAAAAAATATGCTGTTGAAATTAATAAAGTTTTATAATAACTTAATAGCAACAACAACACTTTGTCTGCTAAATAACAAAGCAGTTAATTGTTTAAATATAAAGGTTTTACACTACATACATATACATATTTTCTATTGAAAATTATTTTATTACTAGTTTGTAGAAATTTTTCTGACAAGAGGTTACCAAAGTTATGCTAAAGTTTTGTAAAAAAACAAATTCTGAAAAAAAAGTATTAATAAAATGTTAATGGATGAAAAAACTTAAAAAATGGCAAGTGGAAAGGTGTAGTGAAGCATGTTCGAATATATAATGGAACTTTACAATGTTAAAGCGATTTTCAAAAGGTGGCCCCATACAAGGGATAAAATTAATTTTGATTAAACTTCATCGAATTTAATGCAGCAATTTACTTATTGCAATTTTTAAGAATTTAGTTTAAATACTTCTTCCTCTTAATCTAACGAACACGTATATTTATTTATACTTGAAAACAAGTCAAAAAGTATAGTCGGGCGTGGCCGACCATATGATACTCTACACTAGTTATGAGCATATCTTAAATGTGTATTATTTTTAATAATAAAGCATTTATGTTGAATTTTTCCTTAAGTTCGATATATTTTTTATGAAAAAATGATATAAGGAAGCTAGGGTCAACTATGAACCGATCCTTACAAAATTTGGTGGAGGGATTTTTGATTAAAGTTAATTATGCCGTGCTTATAATAGAATTAACGACGTTCAAGCATTTTTAGAGGGGGGACTTTGCAAGGGGGATAGGGTTAAATAAGGGCGGGTCCGGTTATATGGGAGCTAGGTGAAATAATGGACGGATATCAACCAAAATCAGTTGGTTTCGTTCTTGGGTCAAAAGTAATGTGTGTACCAAATTTCATCCAATTATCTTAAAAATTGAGAACTGTAGTTTGATTACAAGGTTTACATGGACAGACGGACGGACGGACAAACAGACAGACTGACTGACAGACGGACGAACGGACATGGCTTAATCGATTCAGAAAATGATTCTGATCCGATAAAGGACCATAAATTCTATGCGTTACAAACATCAGCATAAATAGATTATACCCTCCCCACTAAAATGGTGTAGGATATAAATATTATTCCCGAATAAGTGGTGTGATAGTCATCTACTTGAATTTATATCGAATAATTTATTTTAACTATTTTGACTCGACAATTAAAAACCAAACATTCGTACAAAGAAATTTCCGAAAAGAAAAATTAATGTTTAAACTCATTAGTTAAAAAAATACAGAATTTGCAAACGATAAAAAAAACACATTTAAAGCCATTAAGAAAAACAACATCGTCACGAAATAAGCAAAACGTACAAAATGAGACGCCAAAAAAAAAACAACAACAACATAAAGGAAAAGAAATCAGCTAAAATTAAGTATTGTACTCATCTTCATTTTATGAAATTGCATTTTAAATGCCTTTCTACAATGAAAGAACGCCTTTTTTAATTTGTTCTTTGCTTCTTCCTTCGACTAAATGCTACTTCCTGCTGTTATGAACACTACACTTTTACTAATGAACTCTCATTTTACATTAAACGTGCAGTGAGCGAACGAGCGAGCGAGCGGAGTTTGCCCTCCAACGTCTTCGTCTACTATACTACTATTTGAAACTTCATCCTTATATCCTTCATTCATGCTTATATGCTAGGCTACGGATGAATGAATGGATGCTTGGATAGATGGATGGTTGGATGAATGTGTGGAATGAATGTACAATGTCTTTGCCCGTCATCTTTAACATTTACACAAACACACACATAAATACGCATATGTATATGTATACAAAATTTACACTGTAATGGAAACATATTGTTTGACTGCTTTACTAATACTATATTCATCCATTGGAGTAGAAAAGTGTACAGTACTCCTCTCTATGAGTACGAGTATGACTGTCAGAAGTTTATTGCTGAAGTAGTCGTCATGTTTTTTAATACCCAATACTTTACTTTATTTGCTGTAGTAGTTGGTAGCAGTATACACAGCATTAGTTGTAGTTATTAGATGCATTTCACATTTAATCATCCTTCTTAAGTTTTTCTTGTCTTTTATATTCCTTAATGTTGAGGCAAAATTGTTGTGATTTTTTTAAAAGTCTGCTATAGCATAACAAAAAATATCATTGAGATTGTTTATGTAATTTAAATTATAAACTATGAGAGGCTTAAATACGATTTAAACGTTGTCGTGTCATGGTAATATAAATAAGCTCTTCTATATCTCGTTTAGAGTCATGTCCGTCTGTCTGTCTAATGCAAACTCTTTATGGTCTAAACAAGAGCACCTAGCACATTGACATATTAGGTCCACATAGAACATGACTTTAACCTTATTAATAAATACACCTTATTCTGTTAAACTATTAACGAGAGCATATATACTTTTTTGGCATATTACCCTGTTTTTGTTTTACACATAAGCGCTGAATAACTGTTTCTTTAACATATTATATAAAAATATTTCAGTACATCTAACTTTTCTCAAATTTTTTTTAAAAAAATATCTGTTAAACTATTTTTAAAAACTGACATGTTGTTAAAACTTAAACTTTTCGCATTAACACAAATAATCAAAAAAATCTTAATAATCATTTTCTAAAAGACATGAATATATAAGATATATTTTCTTTTATTTTTTTATACTAAAAAAAATTCTTCTCTTCACTTGGTGTTAAGGATTCTTGTTATAGTTTCACATTTGTTAAACTATAAAATACCATCCATTAGCACTTTTGTAACCATTTCATGTTACTCAATTTACTAGAATGCTGTAAAAACGTGCTTAAAAGAACGAAATCGTTTATTAAAAAGAAATATGTATAAAAAACATTCTCTTACACATTTGGGAATTTTGCGATACCAGGAATAATTTAATGCAAGTTAAGAAATATTTTCTAAGAAAAACTTATTTTTTTCGTTTTCTTTTAAATTTTACACTGATGACGCAGACGTTATACAGTGGAGAAAATAAGAAGACAATAATCAAACAGAATGATGTTTTTCCAGTGATGAACTAACATTTTTAATACATTTACCAACAGACAAAATATACACTCATGGATAGTGCTAAACACATATACCGATTATACCCAATTGGTCAACGCTTCAGTTATGAATTTTGTATTTGAACCATTATGGTGATTATAAGATGCTTGTCCTGTTTTCACATAGTTTCAAACAAGAAAAATTGAAGTTTCATTGAAAACCTGATATTTCACTAAAAAAGCAGATTTCTCACTAAAAGCTTGATTTTCACCTAAAATCGGGATATTCGTAAATATTTGAATTTTTAATGATTTTTCATTAAAAATCTGATTTTTCATATAAAATTTTATTTTTCATTAAAAAATTTGATTTTTGACTAAAAACTATTTTTTAATAAAAAAATAAATCAAATTCTCAAATTTCACCTTAGTTTACTTTCACATCATTGAAAATATTTTGCGCATATTATCAACTGGGTGTAATGCAAAACAAAATCTTTGGTAATCGCAGTTAAGTTTGTGTAATGTTTAACTGGAGTTGGTAGAAAATAACAAAAATACAGACTATTTAGAAGGAGTAAATTCTATTTGGAAATTATACTGGCTATAAGAAGACCTACATTGCACCATTTTAAGAATTATAAAAATAAAAAGGTTTTGAGTTAAAATATTATAAGTTTTGAATTTCAAATTATCTGCCGATTTCAAACTTCTGATTAAAACAGATATCAACTCTTCTCTCTTCTAAGATATATTGCTCTATTTTGAAATCAATTGAAAATTTTATAAAATGGTTTCCTTAACTCTCTTTTTATCACAAAATTTAATTGGAGACATAAACACGTCACATCTAATGCCCTCTAAGGGATCGCGATAATCCAGATTTCTTAAAAAATGACTAAATATGGACCAAGTAGTACAATAGAAACACAAATTGTAAAAAAAAAATAAACTATAATTGTCTAAAAAAAAAAACAACGTTTTTAACATATGCTCAGTCAGGTCATTATCCTAACAAAAAAGAAAATCCGACTACGACAAGTTTAAACAAATAATATAAAATTTCCTTAACAAGTTCATTAAGAAATAAATCTTAAGTATTTAAAAATTTTTACAATTTTTACAAAGGGTCAGCAAACTTAACAAATGTCTCAAGAAAATCATAAGCTACTCCAAAGTTGTATACTTAAATGAAAACTTCAAAGAAGTTTGAAGGATTTGTATTATGATATGACTTGTAAATAATTTTACAAAAATTCAATAGTCTTAAGAAACTTATACACATAATTGTTTATCTTGTAGAAAAGAAAATAAATACTGCTTATTTGCAACAGTGTATTTAAATGCTTTTAAATACATACATAAGTACAAACATCCCGGAAAAAAAACAACAAAGAGAAAAGCGACAAGGTCTTTATTATTTTATTAATATTTAATGAAACATTTAGACGGGAAACATAAATTCTCCTGGGTTCAGTGGCAAAAGTTCAAGAAACTTAAGAATTTAGCAAATAGTTATAATAAAGGTATAATAAAAATATGTCGTAAAATAAGTATTTATTTAAAATAATAAATTTTATAATTAAATGACGGACGGTAACATAAAAAGAAAATAAAATTTTATTTACATATGTATATAATTTTCATTGCGTATAAAATAGATGTAGATGGATGAGTTTTAAATAATTTTCTAAAAAAGTTGATTAAAATGCTGTAATTAAAAATTTTGTTTAATATTTCCAATATTTTTTTAAATATAAAAATTTCATCTTTCTCATTACAGGTATGTGAACAGATATTACTGGACATATAATACATAAATGTAAGATTTTTTATTAGAATAATTTTATTTATGTTAAAAATGGTTAATTTCGACTCACTGTAGATTAAAAGATATTAAGTTAAAATGTTGAGTACAAATTGTGATCTTTAAAACATTTGACAATTTCTAAATTAATTTCACTACATAAAATTTAATCCTAAAATTAGGTCCAAATTTTTTTATGAAACATTTTGCAAGAATCTTGCAAAAACTAAATATGAACACCAAAACTTTTTAATTTAAACTTTCTTTTCGTTACGGTAGACTTTGTATGCAAATAAGACAAAAGCAAAAGAATTTAATGCAAAAGAAATATAAGTTACAGAAAAAAATATAAAAATAAACATCATACGTATGATATTTTCAGCAAAAAAAAAAAAAAAAAAAAAAAAATAACAAAGACATTAAGCAGAAATGCTAGAGAAAACTTAAAAGTACTTCTTTGGCTACTTCAGATTTGCATACATATGTATGTATATTACTACTCTCGACACATTATGACACACTAAATAACAGAGAGTATTTGTGTTGCATAAAACATGTTGCAAAAATGCTTCCTTAAAAGCTTAAATTGTTTTTTCCTACACTTACAGAAAGAAAAAACAAAAATATTTTCATTGTTTTAACACTTCGTTATCTGAGAGGCAAATACATGACTCAAACTAATATATATTAGAAAATATATTGTTGTTTGATTTAACCCAAACTGTTCTAGTTCAGTTCTAGTTCAGTTCTAGTTCAGTTCTAGTTCAGTTCTAGTTCAGTTCTAGTTCAGTTCTAGTTCAGTTCTAGTTCAGTTCTAGTTCAGTTCTAGTTCAGTTCTAGTTCAGTTCTAGTTCAGTTCTAGTTCAGTTCTAGTTCAGTTCTAGTCCAGTTCTAGTTCAGTTCTAGTTCAGTTCTAGTTCAGTTCTAGTTCAGTTCTAGTTCAGTTCTAGTTCAGTTCTAGTTCAGTTCTAGTTCAGTTCTAGTTCAGTTCTAGTTCAGTTCCAGTTCAGTTCTAGCTCAGTTCTAGTTCTAGTTCAGTTCTAGTTCAGTTCTAGTTCAGAATTGAACTAGAACAGTTCTAGTTCAATTCTAGTTCAGTTCTAGTTCAATTCTTTAAGTGATATAAAAACAAGAAGAATCCCACACCAAATATGCATAAACCACACATAATATAATAAGTTTAAAAAGTCTGCAACATGTATTTTTTTGAAATAAAAGTTCTTGGTCATGTTCTTGTAAAAATAGCCATTGGATATGTGTTGTTTGTGTTTTGTTAGTGTGGCTGCTTTTATTTTCTACTATTTTTTATTTACGAGATGACTATTTTATTCAAAACCTAGACTAACACTCACATTGGTTCTATTTTCGTTTTTAAATAGCGAAAATAAAAATAATTCACACAAACTGATTTAAACATAATTTCGCTGCACAGTATTTTGCATGTTTTTATGGTTGGTGTTTTTCTTCTCTAAACCATTAACGTGTCTCTTACACATACTATTGCAAATTCTACTCACTTATTGCAAATGTGTAACATAATGTTAGGGGCAGTCGCGGTAGCTGCAAGAAAAACTTATAGTAAAATATAAACATAGCGTTTTGAAACCAAATCGGGCGGAGAACTGTCTAAAAGGCTTGAAGAACAAGCTAAGAAGAATAAAAAAAAACAGTAATGGCTTCTGTCTACTGCAGTGTAAATAAAATATATAATGAATTTGTGTGTGAAAAGTATGTATGTCGGCGATAATATGAAAGTTTGTACAAGTATTTACAAATGTTTACACTAACCTAAAGAAATGCAACCGTTACGCTTAACCTACCATAGCTTTTTTAAGAAAAATAACAGAAAGTATAAACTTAGGAACATTCGCAAACATTTATGAAATAAAAAAACCGTCAGGATACCCAACAAACACATGATAATATTAAAAATACAATTTCTCAAATGCTTCCCAAACCAAAGAAATATAACACAGTTTGTTTATAATACATATATGTATATTGAATGTGACAGATTTGAAAATGTATATATTATTTAATTGATACTAAGCATAACTCCTATATAAATGCTAAAGCGCAAAAATATATTTCAAGTTTAAGAGAAAACTATTGAAAACTAAGAACCAGAAAAGTCTGTTTAAAACAATAATTAAAACATTTGGTTAAAAATAAATACATATTTCCAATTTAAAATCAAAACTTCTTGTTAGCTGGGTAACTATAAAATGTCTGAACAACTATAAATGTATATGTAATAAAAAAAAACTGTAGTATATTTATACTCCTGCATTTTTTGTTTGTTTTCGTCTCAAAAATGTACTTACTTTAAACTCTTAAGTTTTGCATGTGCTTTCGTCGTCATTGATGCTGCTACATTTACAGTTGCAGCAGCTGCTGATTGCTTCCTAAAAAAGGACAATGAACGTAAAAGATGATGATGAGAGTTAAAAGTTTAAATCCACGTTACCAACAATCTTCAAATATACTATAGACTATAGACTAGACTAGACTACTAGACTATAGACTAGACTATAGACTAGACTATAGACTAGACTATAGACTAGACTATAGACTAGACTATAGACTAGACTATAGACTAGACTATAGACTAGACTATAGACTAGACTATAGACTAGACTATAGACTAGACTATAGACTAGACTATAGACTAGACTATAGACTAGACTATAGACTAGACTATAGACTAGACTATAGACTAGACTATAGACTAGACTATAGACTAGACTAAAACTAGACTATAGACTAGACTAAAAACTAGACTAAAAACTAGACTATAGACTAGACTAAAACTAGACTATAGGACTAGACTATAGACTAGACTATAGACTAGACTATAGACTAGACTATAGACTAGACTATAGACTAGACTATAGACTAGACTATAGACTAGACTATAGACTAGACTATAGACTAGACTATAGACTAGACTATAGACTAGACTATAGACTAGACTATAGACTAGACTATAGACTAGACTATAGACTAGACTATAGACTAGACTATAGACTAGACTATAGACTAGACTATAGACTAGACTATAGACTAGACTATAGACTAGACTATAGACTAGACTATAGACTAGACTATAGACTAGACTATAGACTAGACTATAGACTAGACTATAGACTAGACTATAGACTAGACTATAGACTAGACTATAGACTAGACTATAGACTAGACTATAGACTAGTCTATATACTAGACTATAGACTAGACTATAGACTAGACTTTAGACTAGACTATAGATTAGACTATAGACTAGTCTATAGACTAGACTATAGACTAGACTATAGACTAGACTATAGACTAGACTATAGACTAGACTATAGACTAGACTATAGACTAGACTATAGACTAGACTATAGACTAGACTATAGACTAGACTATAGACTAGACTATAGACTAGACTATAGACTAGACTATAGACTAGACTATAGACTAGACTATAGACTAGACTATAGACTAGACTATAGACTAGACTATAGACTAGACTATAGACTAGACTATAGACTAGACTATAGACTAGACTATAGACTAGAGTATAGACTAGACTATAGACTAGACTATAGACTAGACTATAGACTAGACTATAGACTAGACTGTAGACTAGACTATAGACTAGACTATAGACTAGACTATAGACTAGACTGTAGACTAGACTATAGACTAGACTATAGACTAGACTATAGACTAGACTATAGACTAGACTATAGACTAGACTATAGACTAGACTATAGACTAGACTATAGACTAGACTATAGACTAGACTATAGACTAGACTGTAGACTAGACTATAGACTAGACTATAGACTAGACTATAGACTAGACTATAGACTAGACTATAGTCTAGACTATAGACTAGACTATAGACTAGACTATAGACTAGACTATAGACTAGACTATAGACTAGACTATAGACTAGACTATAGACTAGACTATAGACTAGACTATAGACTAGACTATAGACTAGACTATAGACTAGACTATAGACTATAGACTAGACTATAGACTAGACTATAGACTAGACTATAGACTAGACTATAGGACTAGACTATAGACTAGACTATAGACTAGACTATAGACTAGACTATAGACTAGACATAGACTAGACTATAGACTAGACTATAGACTAGACTATAGACTAGACTATAGACTAGACTATAGACTTAGACTATAGACTAGACTATAGACTAGACTATAGACTAGACTATAGACTAGACTATAGACTAGACTATAGACTAGACTATAGACTAGACTATAGACTAGACTTATAGACTAGACTATAGACTAGACTAAAACTAGGACTATGACTAGACTATAGACTAGACTATAGACTAGACTATAGACTAGACTATAGACTAGACTATAGACTAGACATAGACTAGACTATAGACTAGACTATAGACTAGACTATAGACTAGACTATAGACTAGACTATAGACTGACTATAGACTAGACTATAGACTAGACTATAGACTAGACTATAGACTAGACTATAGACTAGACTATAGAACTAAGACTATAGACTAGACTATAGACTAGACTATAGACTAGACTATAGACTAGACTATAGACTAGACTATAGACTAGACTATAGACTAGACTATAGACTAGACTATAGACTAGACTATAGACTAGACTATAGACTAGACTATAGACTAGACTATAGACTAGACTATAGACTAGACTATAGACTAGACTAGACTAGACTATAGACTAGACTATAGACTAGACTATAGACTAGACTATAGACTAGACTATAGACTAGACTATAGACTAGACTATAGACTAGACTATAGACTAGACTATAGACTAGACTATAGACTAGACTATAGACTAGACTATAGACTAGACTATAGACTAGACTATAGACTAGACTATAGACTAGACTATAGACTAGACTATAGACTAGACTATAGACTAGACTATAGACTAGACTATAGACTAGACTATAGACTAGACTATAGACTAGACTATAGACTAGACTATAGACTAGACTATAGACTAGACTATAGACTAGACTATAGACTAGACTATAGACTAGACTATAGCTAGACTATAGACTAGACTATAGACTAGACTATAGACTAACTATAGACTAGACTATAGACTGACTATAGACTAGACTATAGACTAGACTATAGACTTAGACTATAGACTAGACTATAGACTAGACTATAGACTAGACTATAGACTATACTATAGACTAGACTAAGACGAGACTATAGACTAGACTATAGACTAGACTATAGACTAGGACTATAGTACTAGACTATAGACTAGGACTATAGACTAGACTATAGACTAGGACTATAGACTAGACTATAGACTAGACTATAGACTAGACTATAGACTAGACTATAGACTAGACTATAGACTAGACTAGAGACTAGACTATAGACTAGACTATAGACTAGACTATAGACTAGACTATAGACTAGACTATAGACTAGACTATAGACTAGACTATAGACTAGACTATAGACGAGACTATAGACTAGACTATAGACTAGACTATAGACTAACTATAGACTAGACTATAGACTAGACTATAGACTAGACTGTAGACTAGACTATAGACTAGACTATAGACTAGACTATAGACGAGACTGTAGACTAGACTATAGCTAACTAGAGACTGACTAGACATAGACTATAAGACTAGACTATAGACTAGACTATAGACTAGACTATAGACTAGACTATAGACTAGACTATAGACTAGACTATAGACTAGACTATAGACTAGACTATAGACTAGACTATAGACTAGACTAGAGTCTAGACTATAGACTAGACTATAGACTAGACTATAGTCTAGACTATAGACTAGACTATAGACTAGACTATAGACTAGACTATAGACTAGACTATAGACTAGACTATAGACTAGACTATAGACTAGACTATAGACTAGACTATAGACTAGACTATAGACTAGACTATAGACTAGACTATAGACTAGACTATAGACTAGACTATAGACTAGACTATAGACTAGACTATAGACTAGACTATAGACTAGACTATAGACTAGACTATAGACTAGACTAGACTATAGACTAGACTATAGTCTAGACTATAGACTAGACTATAGACTAGACTATAGACTAGACTATAGACTAGACTATAGACTAGACTATAGACTAGACTATAGACTAGACTAGAGACTATAGACTAGACTATAGACTAGACTATAGACTTAGACTATAGACTAGACTATAGACTAGACTATAGACTAGACTATAGACTAGACTATAGATAGACTACTAGACTAGACTATAGACTAGACTATAGACTAGACTACTAGACTAGACTATAGACTAGACTATAGACTAGACTATAGACTAGACTATAGACTAGACTATAGACTAGACTATAGACTAGACTATAGACTAGACTATAGACTAGACTATAGACTAGACTATAGACTAGACTATAGACTAGACTATAGACTAGACTATAGACTAGACTATAGACTAGACTATAGACTAGACTATAGACTAGACATAGACTATAGACTAGACTATAGACTAGACTATAGACTAGACTATAGACTAGACTATAGACTAGACTATAGACTAGACTATAGACTAGACTATAGACTAGACTATAACTAGACTATAGACTAGACTATAACTAGACTATAGACTAGACTATAGACTAGACTATAGACTAGCTATAGACTAGACTATAGACTAGACTATAGACTAGACTATAGACTAGACCTATAGACTAGACTATAGACTAGACTATAGACTAGACTATAGACTAGACTATAGACTAGACTATAGACTAGACTATAGACTAGACTATAGACTAGACTATAGACTAGACTATAGACTAGACTATAGACTAGACTATAGACTAGACTATAGACTAGACTATACTAGACTATAGACTAGACTATAGACTATAGACTAGACTATAGACTAGACTATAGACTAGACTATAGACTAGACTATAGACTAGACTATAGACTAGACTATAGACTAGACTATAGACTAGACTATAGACTAGACTATAGACTAGACTATAGACTAGACTATAGACTAGACTATAGACTAGACTATAGACTAGACTATAGACTAGACTATAGACTAGACTATAGACTAGACTATAGACTAGACTATAGACTAGACTATAGACTAGACTATAGACTAGACTATAGACTAGACTATAGACTAGACTATAGACTAGACTATAGACTAGACTATAGACTAGACTATAGACTAGACTATAGACTAGACTAGACTATAGACTAGACTATAGACTAGACTATAGACTAGACTATAGACTAGACTATAGACTAGACTATAGACTAGACTATAGACTAGACTAGACTAGACTATAGACTAGACTATAGACTAGACTATAGACTAGACTATAGACTAGACTATAGACTAGACTATAGACTAGACTATAGACTAGACTATAGACTAGACTATAGACTAGACTATAGACTAGACTATAGACTAGACTATAGACTAGACTATATAGCTAGACTATAGACTAGACTATAGAGTGGACTATAGGCTAGAGTATAGACTAGACTATATAGGCTAGACTATAGACTAGACTATAGAGTGGACTATAGGCTAGAGTATAGACTAGATTTTAGACTAGGCTATAGAGTAGACTTTAGACTAGACTATGGACTAGATTTTAGACTAGGTTATAGACTAGACTTTAGACTAGTCAATTAAATTTACTATGCATTTTTGATTTCTGTTTATAAAACATTAATACAATACAAATTGCAATACCGAATACATTGGCGCTTTAAGTAATTATAAAATTGACACATTTTAAGAGTCATAATTAAAACCAAACATTACATGTACACAACGTTCATTCTAGTGTCCTTGAATATTGCTTACGTTCATATATAATTGTAAATTTGTTTATATAAAAAATACATATGAAGCTGTATGTGTACACATAGCGTAAGTCATTTGTTAATTAGTTTGTTTACGATATTTAATTTAAAGCAAAACAAATATTCACTATATCTATTACCATAGCATTATTATCTGTAATTAAAAGAGGCAAATAAATAAGAATTCAAAGTCAACAGGATTAAAGTCAAGGACTTAAAAAAGCTAGATAGTGTAAGCTACAATGAGAAAGAATAATTGTGGTAAACGTTGTCAAGTGATTGCTTTAGTAAATAAAATGTGATTCTGAACTTAAAATTAGTACAGCTTCAATACTTTAATCATATTTTTGTATATAATCATTGCTGCAAACAAAAAATGATGCTCATGTCATAAAATCATTCGCTTTGGTGCAAATTAATTTATTGCAACTAAATTTGTCTTCTTTTCTGCGTATTTACGTAATAATTTAAATATGAAATTTGAGAATAGTTTAAAATTTAATTAAGGTGTAAAATATTTACGTTATAGTAAAGTAGGTTTTACAAATTTTAAACTATCAATAAACAAATAAACGTTTGCATTAACAAACAAATATATATTTTTATATAAAAGCTTATACTTTTTGTAAATTAGCAAAAATAACACAAATATTTTTACATTTATTTATTTTTACCAATTTAAAAATTAATTTTAATTGAAATCTATGCTATATTATGCCAAGCCACAAAACGATACAATGCAATGGCAAAAGTTAACAGAAAAAAATCCAATTTCAAACACAAACTAAAGAATTAATTAAAATAAATTTCATTAATAAAAATAACAACATAAAAGAAAAACAACAAAAACAACCTATTTATATTACTATTTTTTATACTGAAATTTACTGATTTTATGCAGGACTCATTACTGGCGGTTCAAAATATTATCTTATTTTCTTCTACAATTCAATGACTACTACTTAATTTTAAAGTAATAGATACATATTTTTAAAAATTTTTTAAGTTAGTTAGAGTTAGTTAAAGTTTTCTGAAGTACTATTACTTTTAATTGAAATTTTTAAATGACTTTCATTTTCTAAATGCTTGACTAAATATTTGTTGGGTATGCATTAGCAACAATTTTATATGAAAACAAATTTTTGCAAAATCACTTATAAATGCAAACATACTTATTTGATCAATTCAGTATGTGTGTAAGCGACTAACTGGTGGTATGTTTAACAGCACCGAAACCTCAAAATTAAATGTTCGATTTTTTTACTTTGAAATTTTAGCATTTTATATGTTTTTTTTTTTTCTCACCCAACTTTATTCAACTCAATTCAACATTATCATCATGATCATACATACATGTATTCCAAACAATATTCATCCCATAAGGATGAGGTTAACGAACAAAAATGTAAACCAGAAAAAACAAAAATACGAAGAAAAAAATCGAAAGGAAAGAATTGTAGCATTTAACACTACTAACGAAACCAATTTAAATATTTTATGGCAGATACAATATCTGTGTTTCCATGTTCATGTTTTTTCTACTTCTGTGTGAGCAGCATTTGTTACACAAATTGCAGTATTTGCAATTAACTTGTTTTCAGTTTTTTCCCTTCATTCTCGTGTAGTTTTTCACATGTACATTTTCTAAATTTTCAAAGGCAAATATAAAAAAATAAACCGAAAAACTGGAGTATAGTGTGTACAAATAAAACGCAGAAATAAAATCTTTCCTTAGTCTACAATTTTCAGAAAAAAAAAGAACAAATTCTTGGTTTCATATAAATGTTTGTCCGCCTCTAATATCTCCCCCGTTCGGCACGTTAGCTTTCATACATATATAACAATTTTAATTTCAATTCTTTAACAGTTTTACAATTTTCGTATAATTTTTCAATGTTTATTTTTGTATCATGTGTTTTGCTTTTTTACATTCTCCTTTCAATTTTATGTAGTTATTTTTTCATTTAACCATCATTTGTTAGGCAATTGTTACGAATATTTATATATTTTCTATATGTACAACATGATTTGGTGCAACCAATCGACCCATAAACCCAGTTATAAACTTCTGTATGTAAATCGTATTAAATTGCAATAAAAGAGAAATACTAGTTACGTACCAAAAAGAAATATAAACACAAATAAAGAAAAAATATTAAAAAATGAAAATCATTTACTTCAGAGATGGGAGAATAAACAAACTATAAATCCTTTAAGAGATGCAATATTGATAAAAAAAATTGTAGAGTTTACTAAAAGAATACAAAATCATGTCTTTGTATATGAAAAATTATTACATAGTTTTACGATGCAGTTCTTTTCAAACGTGCAGGAATCAAAACATTAATCGTTAAAATTGTTAAGAACTGTACATTCTCAGGTACCCTTTTTTCAAACTTATAATAGATGAACTAGAATGAACTAGAACT
Organism: Lucilia sericata; assembly: GCF_015586225.1. Classification (NCBI taxonomy): domain Eukaryota; kingdom Metazoa; phylum Arthropoda; class Insecta; order Diptera; family Calliphoridae; genus Lucilia; species Lucilia sericata. The sequence goes on along the minus strand of NW_023994351.1, from coordinate 50,410 downwards.
GAACTAGAACTGAACTAGAACTGAACTAGAACTGAACTAGAACTGAACTAGAACTGAACTAGAACTGAACTAGAACTGAACTAGAACTGAACTAGAACTGAACTGAACTGAACTAGAACTGAACTAGAACTGAACTAGAACTGAACTAGAACTGAACTAGAACTGAACTAGAACTGAACTAGAACTGAACTAGAACTGAACTAGAACTGAACTAGAACTGAACTAGAACTGAACTAGAACTGAACTAGAACTGAACTAGAACTGAACTAGAACTGAACTAGAACTGAACTAGAACTGAACTAGAACTGAACTAGAAACTAGAACTGAACTAGAACTGAACTAGAACTGAACTAGAACTGAACTAGAACTGAACTAGAACTGAACTAGAACTGAACTAGAACTGAAATAGAACTGAACTAGAACTGAACTAGAACTGAACTAGAACTGAACTAGAACTGAACTAGAACTGAACTAGAACTGAACTAGAACTGAACTAGAACTGAACTAGAACTGAAATAGAACTGAACTAGAACTGAACTAGAACTGAACTAGAACTGAACTAGAACTGAACTAGAACTGAACTAGAACTGAACTAGAACTGAACTAGAACTGAACTAGAACTGAACTAGAACTGAACTAGAACTGAACTAGAACTGAACTAGAACTGAACTAGAACTGAACTAGAACTGAACTAGAACTGAACTAGAACTGAACTAGAACTGAACTAGAACTGAACTAGAACTGAACTAGAACTGAACTAGAACTGAACTAGAACTGAACTAGAACTGAACTAGAACTGAACTAGAACTGAACTAGAACTGAACTAGAACTGAACTAGAACTGAACTAGAACTGAACTAGAACTGAACTAGAACTGAACTAGAACTGAACTAGAACTGAACTAGAACTGAACTAGAACTGAACTAGAACTGAACTAGAACTGAACTAGAACTGAACTAGAACTGAACTAGAACTGAACTAGAACTGAACTAGAACTGAACTAGAACTGAACTAGAACTAGAACTATGAACTAGAACTAGACTGAACTAGAACTGAACTAGAACGGAACTAGAACTGAACTAGACTGAACTAGAACTGAACTAGAACTGAACTAGAAATGAACTAGAACTAGAACTGAACTAGAACTGAACCTAGAACTGAACTAGAACTGAACGAGAACTGACCTAGAACTGAAATTCAGAACTGAACTAGACTGAACTAGAACTGAACTAGAACTGACCTAGAACTGAACTAGAACTGAACTAGAACTGAACTAGAACTGAACTAGAACTGAACTAAGAACTGAACTAGAACTGAACTAGGAACTGACCTAGAAACTGAACTAGAACTGAACTAGAACTGAACTAGAACTGAACTAGAACTGAACTAGAACTGACTAGAACTGAACTAGAACTGAACTAGAACTGAACTAGAACTGAACTAGAACTGAACTCAGGAAATGAACTAGAACTGAACTAGTAAACTGACCTAAAATGAACTAGAACTGAACTAGGACTGAACTAGCAACTGAACTAGAACTGAACGAGAACTGAACTAGAACTGAACTAGAACTGAACTAGAACTGAACTAGAACTGAACTAGAACTGAACTAGAACTGAACTAGAACTGAACTAGAACTGAACTAGAACTGAACTAGAACTGAACTAGAACTGAACTAGAACTGAACTAGAACTGAACTAGAACTGAACTAGAACTGAACTAGAACTGAACTAGAACTGAACTAGAACTGAACTAGAACTGAACTAGAACTGAACTAGAACTGAACTAGAACTGAACTAGAACTGAACTAGAACTGAACTAGAACTGAACTAGAACTGAACTAGAACTGAACTAGAACTGAACTAGAACTGAACTAGAACTGAACTAGAACTGAACTAGAACTGAACTAGAACTGAACTAGAACTGAACTAGAACTGAACTAGAACTGAACTAGAACTGAACTAGAACTGAACTAGAACTGAACTAGAACTGAACTAGAACTGAACTAGAACTGAACTAGAACTGAACTAGAACTGAACTAGAACTGAACTAGAACTGAACTAGAACTGAACTAGAACTGAACTAGAACTGAACTAGAACTGAACTAGAACTGAACTAGAACTGAACTAGAACTGAACTAGAACTGAACTAGAACTGAACTAGAACTGAACTAGACTGAACTAGAACTGAACTAGAACTGAACTAGAACTGAACTAGAACTGACTAGAACTGAACTAGAACTGAACTAGAACTGAACTAGAACTGAACTAGAACTGAACTAGAACTGAACTAGAACTGAACTAGAACTGAACTAGAACTGAACTAGAACTGAACTAGAACTGACTAAACTGAACTAGAACTGAACTAGAACTGAACTAGAACTGAACTAGAACTGAACTAGAACTGAACTAGAACTGAACTAGAACTGAACTAGAACTGAACTAGAACTGAACTAGAACTGAACTAGAACTGAACTAGAACTGAACTAGAACTGAACTAGAACTGAACTAGAACTGAACTAGAACTGAACTAGAACTGAACTAGAACTAGAACTGACTAGAACTGAACTAGAACTGAACTAGAACTGAACTAGAACTGAACTAGAAACTGAACTAGAACTGAACTAGAACTGAACTAGAACTGAACTAGAACTGAACTAGAACTGAACTAGAACTGAACTAGAACTGAACTAGAACTGAACTAGAACTGAACTAGAACTGAACTAGAACTGAACTAGAACTGAACTAGAAGCTTAATAGAACTGAACTAGAATGAACTAGAACTGAACTAGAACTGAACTAGAACTGAACTAGAACTGAACTAGAACTGAACTAGAACTGAACTAGGAACTAACTAGAACTGAACTAGAACTGAACTAGAAACTGAACTAGAACTGAACTAGAATGAACTAGAACTGAACTAGGAACTGAACTAGAATGACTAGAACTGAACAGAACTGAACTAGAAACTGAACTAGAACTGAACTAGAACTGAAACTAGAAATGAACTTAGAACTGAACTAGAACTGAACTAGAACTGAACTAGAACTGAACTAGAACTGAACTAGAAACTGAACTAGAACTGAACTAGAAACTGAACTAGAACTGAACTAGAACTGAACTAGAACTGAACTAGAACTGAACTAGAACTGAACTAGAACTGAACTAGACTGAACTAGAACTGAACTAGAAACTGAACTAGAACTGAACTAGAACTGAACTAGAACTGACCTAGAACTGAAACTAGAACTGAACTAGAACTGAACTAGAACTGAACTAGAACTGAACTAGAACTGAACTAGAACTGAACTAGAACTGAACTAGAACTAGAACTGAACTAGAGATATAAGCCTAGTTCAAGCTTGATTTTAAATGTCGGTAAATATATAAAATTTTATAAATACATACATATGTATGTACAAATTATTTTACAATATCTATAATTGATCCATAATTAATTGGCCACTGTCATATATGAACCCCAACTATCGAAAATCACTTTTACAAAAATTTGTTAAATTTTCGAAATCGTTAGAGTTTTTTTAATTTCCATTTATTTACATACATGTGCTACATGCTTTAGTTTTACCACTACAGATTTATCTCTTTGGCCACAAAGTCAAATATTCAACAGCATTTTGCTGCTACTTCTATTTTTACTTAAATTACATTGTTATTTCATTTTGAACTGACATGAATAATGTGGCATATGAGGTTTATATATTTTGTTTTTCTTTTTATTTACAAAAGGGGAATTCAACACAAAATCATAATAATGAAAATAGTATAAAATAAAAGTGTTACAAATACTTATAAACAAACAAGCATACGTACATTTGATAATATTAAAAATACCAAACAATATTCAAAAACACACTGCCATTATTGTTTAAATAAAAGTAAAAGCCTCAAAGCTCTACTCGACTCAAATTTTTTAATTTTTTTTATAAACACAAATGCATTATTATTTAAAATATTATACTAGTACTTAGTACTTTAGTAAGTTCTTGTCCAATTGTTGCCTCTGTGGTAAGAAATTAACTAAGGATCGATTTATATCATACATTTTGTGATGATCTCCGGTGATGTTGAAATAATTATATTTTGTATTAAATATTTATTATTGGTATAATTTTATCAGGACAAATGATTTTACCAGAACTTATAAAAGTATTAGGTGTATATGTAAAAAATCTTATGTTTTTGGTTTTTACAGATCATATTTGTAATGAAATTTTTCTCTAATTTAATACTATTTTATTGGTATAGTAGTAGTTATTGTTGTTATTGTTGGCATTTGTTACCATTATTTGCAACATTTTTTTCCGTCATTCCCTTATTCAACCATGTATCTCTACTAGTTTAAACTGCATAAATGAATGAATGAACGAATGACTGAATGAGATACATTTTTAAAGTGTATATGTAAAACAGAAGCAGATTCAAACAAATAAATGAAAAATAGAAAAAACATTGTAAATAAAAGAGGTCATTGTGCGCTCTAATAGTATAACAAGAGGGCGAAATGGCAAGAAGCTTGCTTCCGCTTCACTGCCTACAAACTAAGCCAACAAAATGATTGTGCAACAGTACAAGCAGTAGCAACAACAAAATTGCTAAAAACAACTACATTTACATTTAGCATACAACTAAATACGAATAGTATATGTTGCATGTACAAATTTATATAGTGACACATGTTTAACAATTGTTGTTTTTGTTTTTATCTATTTGTAGTGTTTTTTTTCATATTGTTGTTTGTGTTTTTTTCTATATACATTTCCATTCTAAACTTGTTTGTTATAATTCCTGCAGAACAATTACATTCATACGTATATACAATGAAATTGTACATCGCCTGTAATTGTAGACATGTGTATTTGTGTGTATAGTATTCATGCGGGTTGGGGTTTTGTATTTTTTTCTCGCTTTTATTGTTGTTTTTTTTTCTAACATTCTATCATCATCATCATCACCACCACATAACTGAAAATGCAATTTTGTGGGATGCAGCCAATAACAGTGAAACGTTTTTGAACGAACTTGTACGGTAATAAATACGCATATATGTAGATATATATATGAGGGCAGTTTGTAAAGGTCTTTGCAGATATGGGAATTGTCTATTGGTCATTTCCTATTTCATTACGATCATTTCTTAAAGTTACAAGAATAGCATAAAAATGGATAAAATGTTTAAGATATCATTTAGTATATTCCGAATCAATATACATATTGCAGATTTCATGTTAAGTGACCTAACTTTGAAACCGGTGTCTTTCCGGATGAAATTTGTACTAATGCTATTCCTATTGGATAGTAATTTTTCGACAAGATCGGTTAAGAACTTTTTTCAAAGTGCGGACTTTTTTATTTTTTGTTCAAATGAAAGAGGTTTTTGGTCGCTTAGTGTGATGCTAGAGGGATATCTATCAAACTTTGTAACTGAAGACCAAGATTTTTAAATTTTTAGCATTTGCACTATTTTTAATTATTTTCAATTCAAAATCGGTTATTTTTGACTCGATTTCAAAAGTTGGATCACTTGACATGAAATCGCCTATATTCAAAATATCACTAGGATCTAGCATATACCATAAAAAATGTAAAACAAAACGTTTGTCCATCCACCGCCTGAAAACAAACAAAAATGCGAAAGACTCTATAAAAAAGGATGAACAAATCCAAAATTTTGAAAAGATATTGTTTAGACTAAAGTACTAAAGTCGTTATTTTGAACCATACGTCCCTCTGTCCACCACCCAAAGACCTTAACAAGGTATCCAAAATTTGGAAGAAATATCCGAAATATTGCCTTAATTAGTTGAGCAGGAATGAAGAAAATAAGTAGAAACGAATTAGTTTGAACTCACTTACCCCCATTTTCACCATCTACAGTTATCGCTATTCTTTTGTATGAAAACTGTCAATATACATATCTTAAAGTTAAAAAATAACTAGACATTGTGAAAATGGGGGTAATATTTTGTATACAAAATTTTATTTCTGCTATTAGTAAAAGGTACTTTTTAGCTTGCCCTCGTCTAAAGATAAATATCCGTATGTTTTAAGGTCTCAGCGTCCTTTTGTTTTTGATCATTTATATTGAAAAGCACAATAGTGTTTAAGTGTTACAAAATAGAATATGATGTTGTTGATATGAACACATTTGCCACAATTCTATTGATATACACAACCACACACTTGCTTATACCGAGATTTTAGTCCGTCTGCATCATAAACAAAGGCTCCTTTCAGGTTTTTGGTGTTTGTTTGATGAATCGGTAAAGTGGTAGGATTAATATAAGTGCTCTTTTATATAAAAACTATTTAGCTGGTATTAGATTCAATGGTTATTTGAGTCAAAATTTTACACATTTGTCAGTCTGATTAAATATTATTGTTTATAGAGAAAAATATCAGAATTAAAAGAAAATATCATCATCTTTTAAAAATTTTGTTATTGAACATCCCAAAAGTAAAATAAAAAATTCGCCGTTTTTTTGGCTATTTGGTTACTTTTCAATTATTCCTTTTTAAAAATGCTGGTAATCATGAAATTTACTTTTAAATATATTTTTAAGGAAATATGCAAATTCTAATATTATTAAATTAAATGTAACAATATTTATCTTCCTTCTCACGAACTCTTAATGAAATATATACATATCAGCTTAAGTAATATCTACGAAATAAATTTTCTTATCATGCCTCTTCAAATAAAATTACCTAAATGAAAAATACTTTAAAAACTGTTGTTTTTCTTGAGAGTAACTTTTCATAGACGAATTCATTGAAACATTAATAATATTGTTTTTTTTTTCGTTGTCGTTCCTGCGACAGACTTTTTGGTTAAGACATAAATTTCAAGTCATTGATATTATGGTGGTGGTATAGCAGCTACTGCCACTGACAGGCACAAGTAGCTGTTGGTGGTTGTGGAGGAGATTGCTGATGGTTCAAACAGCCACACAAATACTAAATAAACCTAGTCAGCCACAAGGCCTTACACACAGTTGCACACACATACATACACTCAGACATACACAGCTGTATCTGGTAGTTAGTGAGTCAATTGTATAAAATTGAATTAATTATTGCTGCTTAATTGATTGTATGAATAGAATTAGGCAATTTGTAATATGGCCCATAACTATAAAGCAACAATAAAACTGAAAAAAAAAACTTTATTACAAATATTAAGAATTTTAAGTGTTTAATAGGGCATAAATAAATTTTCTAAGGATCATAATTTTAACAATAAGCTACATTGATAATTAAAAAAATTTGTATATTAAAGAATGTATAAGTAAAGAATAAATTTCTTAAGCTTTAGTTGTTTAAAATTTACTTACAGTTCTTTGTAAGATTAATTACTCAAGGAAATCTTTTATGTTTCAAAATTGGTTTTATTAGCTTTTAATTACATTCAATTGTTTTAAAATTTTAAAAAAAGAAAATGTGAAAATAATATATGTATGTTGTCAACAAATGTTTTATTTTATTATTTTAATTGAGATTTTCATTTCAATAATACATTTGTAAAGAAATCAATCATTTTTGTGAAAGGGTAATTGTTATTTTGATATGTCATATGAATTTGACAGTTTCTTTTGTGGCTTTATCTGTATAGCAACGTTTCTTAGAAATTACTTTAAGTAAGTGGACCGCAAAAGGAAATATGATCAATTCTGTGATTATAAGTAATGCAAAAATCAAGTTTTTACATTTTTAAAATTATTCTATGTTGTGCCATTGTTTTTATAAAAATTGGATCTGAACTTTAGAAAATATCGAAATTTTTAAAAGTCTTTTGGTGTAGTTTTGTATTTAAAACTTAAAACTCCTTGTTTCCACAGAATTCTAAATACTTTAAAAACATTTTTGTAACCCATTAAGTATACATAAGTATGCAGGTTTATGGGAATACACCATAGATTAGACTATAGTTGATTCCATTAATTAGACAATAGACTAATAACGTAGACTAGTCACTAGGCTCGGCCATACGCCTGCAAATAAACTAGTCAATAGACAATCAGTAGACTAGCCAATAAACTAGTCAGTAGACTAATCAAATGACTATTCAATAGACTATTCAGTGGACTCTTTAAGTTTATACACTTCTACAGACATATACTAGTAGCCGGTAGATTAGCCGCTTGTCACTACTTATTATGCTAATTATTTTAAGACAGTGATGATGTCCGAGGCAAGTACTTACAACGCTCGCTTACAAATAACTACTTAAATAACTACTTATAAATAGGAAGTTAAAAGGCAGTTTTGTCACTCACAAAAAAAACAAGTAAGAAAGTATAGTCGGGCTTGGCCGACCATATGATACCCTACAATAGTTATGAATATTAAATGTGATTTATTTTTCATAATAAAGCACTTATCTTAAATATTACCTTGATTCCGATTTATTTAAGCAATTTATTGGCGAAAAACTTATTTTCTAAAAGAGGCTTTATATGGGGGATAGGAGCAAATGTGGACCGATCCCGATAAAATGGGCTGGATAGATTTGTATTTACATAATATTTGTCTGTGCTAATATTGCAATAACAGTGCTAATAAATGAATTGTGGATATTCAAGTCACTTTCTGAAGAGGGCTTTGTGTGGGGGCTAGGGCCAAATGAAGTCCGATCATTTCGAAATTCGGCAAGGTCATCAAGCCTTGTATAAAACTTAGTTGTGCGAACTTTCATCGAGATACATTTATAATATACATAATTATGAGCTCAAAAGAACTTTTCGAGGGTTCATTTGTATGGGGCTAGGTGAATAATGGACCGATTTTATTAAATTTCAATAGGCTTGAAAATTGCGACCTGTACTTTGATAACAACATTTACATGGACACACGGACGGTCGGACGGACGGACATCGTTAAATCGACTCAGAAAGTGATTCTGAGTCGATCGGTATACTTTAAGGTGGGTATAGTACTAATATTTTAATGCGTTACAAACATCAGCACAAACACTATAGTGGTGTAGGGTATAATTATCACACTGAATACGAACCTGTGCCTCTTGTTCTTTAGTTCGCTGTCGTACTCACGTCAGCATCAAACAATGGTTTTCAGACAGGAAAACTATTTTCTTTCTGTGTGTGTGTGTGTAAAAAATAGTTGCTAACGCGCGATTAAATAAAATGTGGAAATAAAATCGCAAAACTCAAAATAAAGTACTTACTTATTTATATATAAGTCATTATATGAGTACTTAAAAATAATGCAGATGGTATGTAGTAGTCATTGAAAAGAAAGTGGTTGTGTAAGTACAAGTCCTTGCTGGGTATATACCATATTAGCTACTAAAAAAAGCTAATTCAAGGACTAGTCAACAGACTCCTCCATGTTATTTATTGATTATTAAGTTCTCAAAAAGTAGCTTTTTCCTGCAAAAAAAAAGACGCAAAATTATTTTATTTCTAATGAAAAAACGATTTAAATTAATACAACATTTACATTTGATTATAGTGTAGCGCACAATTTAAGTTTACCACTATTGAATAGTATTTAAATTTGCATAATAGTACATATAGAAAAGTACTTTTTTTATTTTATCATACAAAACTATTGTATATATACACTCTTACGAACTTCGATGATATTATTACACATGAACCACAAAATATTTATTTTATTCAACTTTTTTTTTAATTTTCTGATTTATATTACATTTGGGGAAATTATGGTTTTTATTATGACAGAATTTTATTTGTTTCACATTTTTTGTTGTGAATTTATTTTATTTGATTGCATGTATTTTTATTATATAGGAATAAATATTTACAAACATACACATAGTTCACATAAGTACATACATGATTTTGTACGAACAAGTTAATACTAGTATATAAATATATTTTATATACCACACACACTCATACAAATATATACATATATAAATTTTATGTATTGCAGTTATGTCTTGCGGCTCATAAATAGAGTTTGACTTTTTTATTAATAAAATGCCATTTAAATAAATTTTAACTGAACTATTGTTTGCAAATTGAAGTTATATTAACGCAAATTAAATATTATGAAAAATTTTCTACTTGGAAAGTTTTCTGAATTTATAGATTTTTATTTAAAACCAAAATATTGAAAGTTTTCTTTAAAAATTTTGGCAAAAATAATATTTTTTTCACACATATCCAAAATTTTACTATAAACATGACTTTAGGTTAGAGTTTTTGTATGTACTTAACAAAATTTGCAAAAAGAGTTTGAAACTAAAAGGAAAACAAAAATGGAAATTATTTCAAAACTAGCATAAATGTAGGTCAACACAAAAAGGTACAATTGCCTTTACTAGTACAAAAATATGTACATATCTTTATGTACTATATGTATTGATACCTTGGCTTGGTTATATTTTCAAATATACCTACATGTAAGTATATAAAGTTATATACTATTCTATTTAATACATATGTATAAATGAAAGTGTCAGTTATATACAACATGTTAAATTTTCAGTATATACTAAGAGAGGAATGTATGGCAAACATTTTTTCGGTGTTACTAGGACACTATGACAGCAGTGTGCAGACATAAATTAAAAAAAAATATATACATGGAAATGCAGTATTTTCATGTATTTATACATGTTTGTATGCAAGTGTGTGATTTTTTCATTTTGTTGTTTTTAAGGATATAGAAATAAAAATAAAAAATTACATTAAATTTTATTAAAGATTTTTTTTTTTGGTATTTAAAGTACCGGTTCAAAGAAATTTGTTTTTTTTTTAATTTTAAAAATTTCACATGCAATTGTTTGTTTCCAGAAATTTTCAGGATTACGTTCATTCAATTTAAATATATTTTTATATAATATGTATATAATTATATTTTGCTGCTGTAGCTGCCACAAGAGAATTTATATAGATTATGTTTTATTTATTGGTGATTATTAAACCGTTTTTACATACACTTGTATACTTATTATATTTACGTATTTTGGTGAATACGCTCAAACTTTTAAACCTTTAAGTATAATTATATTTGGCCACTGTGAATGGGTATTTTTTTAATAACAATTTAATTTAAAACAAGTAAGAGTTTTGTATTCGACCATGCCGAATCTTATATACCCACCATCAATTGCCTTATAAATAAACTTTGATATTATCGAAGCAATTTTGATATTAATATGAACATCAGGGTAATATTTGGAAAAGGGCTTAAGTATGGACCGTGCTTTTCCGAATTGTGTCGAATTTATTTGCTATATATATTTCTTAAGGTCAGTTATGAGCATTAAAGTAATTTTCTGAAGAGACCTTATATGGGGGGTAGGGTCAGTTATGGAACGATCCTTAAAGAATTTGACGAAGAGATATAAGTTCCTATATAATATGTTTCTGTCGAATTTCATTGCTATAGATGCTTTTTTTTAGATAGTTAGGAGCGATAAAGTCATTTTCTGAAGTGGGCCTTATATGGGGGCTATGCCCATTTTCAATACGAAACAAACTGCATCAAGTATCTGTGCAAAATTTCAGATCGCTAGCCATTTGGACTCTATCGTGCTTTCAACGGACAGACATGGCTAGATCGTCTTAGAATTTAACAAGGAACCATATATATACATTTTTGGGTCTATGATCAATATATCGATATGTTACAAACGGAATGACAAAACCAATATACCCATATTTTTTGATGATGGGTATAAAAGAAAGAAAAATTTTATTTGTTTCCCTGGCTGATTCTACAAGAGTGGAAGGGTATTAAGGGATGTTGGTTTGTCGGTTCAGTTCAATATTTAACCTAATATATACATATACATATAGCCAAATTCGTGTCAAGTGACCCAACTCAAAATATCGATTTGGATGAAATTTGCACCTTGGTTAGTACTATTGGATAGTAGGCCAGACACTACTCTATTGGTCAAGAACTGCAGGACTTAGAGAGGGTCAGAGTTGGACTTTTTCTCTTACAGGGTTTTACTCAATGAGTGCAACTATCCGATAATACTCACCTTGGCGAAAATTCCCTACATGACATCGATTTTAAAAGTTGGGTCATTTAACACGAAAGTGCCCATATTTAAAAGAGCAACCTTACCGAAGAACAGCTTAAACAGCTGAATCATGACATTTTGACGGTAGATGTATTTTTGGTCATGTAGATCCACTAACCCCATATCTCATACAGTAAAACAGTTACGATCAAAATTTTACACTTATTAAAAAAATAGCAGACAGGTGTACTTTTTCGAAATGTGGTTCTTTTTAGGAATAAGCGGGTAAAGAATGTATATTGGCGCTTTTTGGACCTCATGTACATATAATTTTACTGCATCTCCAGCGAGAAAAAATGTACCCAAATGGGAGTAAAAATTAAAATTTTAAATTTTATAAATTGGCAGAATTAGTTACATTAATGATCATAAGATCAGGGTTAAATGTAATAGTATTGCACCGTTATATTGGTCACCTTAAGTGTAAAATAGACATTCATACATTTTATGTGGGCGGAGTAAATAAATTTAACTTATTTTACTACTAGAAGGTAATAAAATGACCATTGCATTAGAGATTGTATGATAAAGTGAGACGACCATATACATTAGAGATTATTAAAGACGGATGAGTAACGAGTGAATTTGAATACATGGACAATTTCGGCATTAGTCGATATTATTACAGCAGCAGTCAAACAATAAAGTTGTTAAGTACTGAAGTTTATATAACGTTTTAATCAAGGTAACACAACTTTGGAATGAGTATATATTGGTCCTTGTAAAATTACATAATGATCAGTATAAGTAGAGAGGATCAGTATATGTAGAGGAGAATAAAATGTTCACAAAATAATTTTAAAGAAAATTACTTTAACATTCATAACTATAAAGACAAGTTTTCTAAAAAACCATAATATATATACCAAATCAACTATAATTTAATAAAATTTAATTTGAAATGTAATTTTCAACAATTTACCACAATATGCTCTTTCTATGGCCATTTTTTTAACACTCATTAGGTCACCATATTGTAAAGAAAGAAAAAAAAACAACACTTTAATCAAACCAATTTTGTAACAGCAAATGACATGTTGACCTTTAAAGCTGCTACAAGTGAAGACTTCAATAAAGACATCAATGTTCAAAGGAAACATACCAAAAAGGACTAATGCAATACACTTACATATGCACTTTATATTATTAGCATTGGACACTTGTAATAATGTTACAAATGTATATATTAGAATGTGTACAATTTTATTGTCATTTTTACACTACAAATAGTTCAAAATACAAATATTATTGCTGCAGTAGTTTTGTTCAACATTCGAATGGACACTTGTACTAGTACTACGTAAATTTGTAAGAATTCCTTGTATTTTTTATGTTTGTCCTTAAAAAATAAAGAATACATGTTTATATGAAAGTACATACAATCTTCATTCATGATGTATTTACGCAAAAGCAATATATATGAAAAAAAAATGTTTCCTTTTTTAATGTAGTATGTGTCAGTATGTGTGTTTGTCTGTATTGCCGTCAATATATGCCGGGGACATTGTGCTATTGTCACTTGAAAATTACATTTGTATTGTTGTGTCTCTTACTAACCTTGACCTCAATATTTGTATGTGTTTGTATGTATTGGAATGAATATCTATAATTTCCTTTAACTGAAAATTTTTTTCTTAAAATATTTCTTTTCATGTTTTTTTTGTGGAATTTTCTTCAGACATTTTTCACTTGTGTTATTATAGTTTTGTGTAATTTTCTTTTGGTAAATGTGTTTTGCATAAAAATATTTTTAATATTCTGTAAACAATAAAGAAAATAAATCTTATAAGAATTAAAATTGGGTTATGTATTTTTTCTTGTAATTTAATTTTATATACAGAGATTTAAAAAATTAAATCATTTGAGAGAAAGAAGTTTAAATAAAATATAAAGTGGAGATAAATTTATAAACTAAGACTTTTATTCCAATATAGATTGTGTTGTTTTGTTTAATTAGATTTTTTATATCCGATTAAGAAATAACCGTAACAGGCTTTTTATTTATTTATGTTATTGGAGTCATCACTCAATAAACCAAGTTTTTGTATACAAATTTTTCTGTAATAAAATTTCCTTTTTTTAATAGCAACATTAAATTTAGTCTTTTAAAGTCTGTCTCCAAAAACCTTGTGTCTTACTAATTTTAATACAGTTATAGTAAAATTCTTTTTATGATTTTTTTAATACAATATTATTTTGAACATCAAAGTCTATTTTTATAATATTTAAGTAAAATAATCTAGTTAAAATAATCTTTTTATTTTTTTCTTTATTTTATGTATAAACCTTCAATAAAGTATTTATAATTTTCTTAATTTTTGTTTTCTGTCTTTAGCTTCTTAAGTTTCTCATATACATGGTACGAAAAACAACAAAGAAGCTTTATTTTATTTTTTCAATTTATTTTCTACTAGTAAATTATTCGATAATGTCTTTATTAAAGGACATGTTTCTGATAATAATGAAAATGATGAAAACATTCTTGTCAAATTGATTGAATCTCATAATGACCTTATGTCTAACGAGTTAACGAAAATGTATGTCAATTGCCTAAAAGATTGTTTAAGTTAAAAAATTTTGTTTTTAAGATTTTAATTTTAAAGGCTGCTTGTATGTATGTCTATGACAAAAATTGTTTTAAATTTCAATAATGTTTTTATTCTATAACTAAATAATAATTTTTCAATAGTATTAAAAAATTTTATTAACAAAATATTTTTTTTTCTTATTTTCAGGTAATTGAAAAAAACTTGTTAATTTTTGTAAAGGTAACTGAATTCCAAAGGATCATACTTAAATAATAAGGATTCTTATGTTTCTCCTTATTAAGCTTCTAATTAAAGTTTGCTTAAAATTTTAACAATATTTAAATCTCTAAAATCGTAGAATATTTTTTACAATAACTTCTTAAAAGGAAATAAAAATTGGCCGTATTTATTGTATTCAGTGTAGTTTGGCCTTCACTCTAACTTTTTATACCCTATATTACTATAGTTGGGAGTGTATTATGCGTTTGTGCTGAAGTTTATAACACCAAAAGTATTGGTCCTTCACCCACCTTAATGTATATCAATCTGGTCTCTTTGTGAGTCGATTTAGCTATGTCCGTCCGTCCGTCAGTGTGTCCATGTAAACTTTAAGCGTACTTTACAGATCGCAATTTTCAAGATAATTTTATGAAATTCTTTTGATCCAAGGACGATGCCTATTGAAAATGGTTAAAATCGGTCCATTATTTCGTATAGCCACCATACAACCTTACAAATCCCCCCTAATTGAGCTCATAAATATGTTAAATGTTCTTGTATCACTCCAAAAAATCGGCAAAACTTAGTTTTATATAAGTCTTAATGATACTGCTGCTTTTCGATCAAGCCCTATTTGACCCTATTCCCATATAAAGTCCCCTTCGGAAAATGATTTGATAAACAAAATTCACTTAGAAACACCAATATTTGCATAAATAACTTTAATGTAGACATGAATCCCTCTACCAAAATTTATAAGGATAGGTCCATATTAACCCCCTGCTCCCATAGAACCCCTCTTTTAGAAAATCGCTTTTTTGTCAACAAATTGCTAAAATATTTATAAATTAAGGTAAAAATTAAATGCTTTATTTTTAAGAAAATCAACATTTGTAACATTATCACTGGTGTAGGGTATCATATGGTCGGTATTGCCCGCATTGCATTATTTATAACTTAAATTATTTCTTAAATAAGTAATTAGCCGTCAATAAATAAAAAACTAATTGTTTTTTTTTTTTTTTCTCAAAATAATCATTTCAACCCGTGGTAACAATTGAGCCACTAAATCAACACATTTTACTTTTCCGTTACTTACTTCTCAATACGTAACCAGACACTTGACGTTGTATAACATAATCCTCTTAAAAGGCAATTTGTTTTAATACAAAATCAATTATGATTAATATTCTAACATTTGCTAATGAAATTTACATTAAAACATCATTTAAATGAATATATAATGTCCATTTACTTGAAATGTGTCTTATGTGAGAAAAATGTAGTTTCGAGAAATATGGTTTTAAATGATTTAAGTTAATTTATTATTCTTTAAATAACCATTGCACAAATGTTTCTTAGTCGACTTGTTTGAAAATATTTTTAGTTAAAAGTTCGTAAAGCAGGGGATTTTTCACAGTACTTAGACTAAAAATCCAAATTTAGAGTTGAGATTCTTAAAATAAGCCATATTTGCTTTTATTTTGATACATTTTTACAATATAAATTTATGCAAAATACAACAATAACTAATTGAGGGAAATTTCTGATAACCTGATCTGAAGTGAAGGATAACACACTGAGTACCTTCTTCATCAATCCAAACAAATACCTAGCCACTTATTTCTAAATAGTTTTTGACGAAAATTACAACATATTGCCGAGATTTGTCAAAATTGAATTTTAAGCTCTTTGTCTGACTGCATATTTATAATTGGCTTTTTTCGACCAATGTCCACTTCAAACGAATAAATTGCATTCAGTGCAGGTTCCCTAGGATGGTCTGGTCAGATTTCTGAACTCCATAATATAAAAGACAGCTTAACGTCATGGATATTTAGCTCTGGTATCGATTCGTTTTGTTTGCCGGGTTTCACATACGCTTTGAGTTATTGAACTATTTTTTAATCGCAAACATATTCAGTGGAAAATATTTCTATTTTATAGAGATCAAACATAATATCGAAAATGTAAAATCATATTTCAAGGTGTCCCTCCTTCAATTCGTATTTTACTCAATTTTCTTGCTGTTTGGATGAATCCTGCTGCTCGTTAACGTTTTGAAATTGATGCCTGAGTAGCCCCCAATTCTAATTCTCGTAATTGTTGCAAATTATTTTCTTATTGAGTTAGCTCTTGTTGAGTTTAACAATAATATTCGTCAATAAATACCTTGAATTTTTTGACTTCTAATTTTATGTGAATGGCCTTGGTGATCAATATCACTTTTGAACCACATAAACAATCTCTCGCACTTTGGAACCGATGGAACACATTCTCCATAAGCTTCAGTGCCACTTTATATACGAAGCTTTGTTGGCACAAAATTTGACATTTTTGAAGCAAAGAAACTTTGATCTTTCACACATAATGTCCTATAAACATGAGAGATAAGTTCTGTTGTGATTCGCTTACCTTTTAATTATAAACCCAATAGAACTATATATAAATCATATATTAATATGACTACAATTCATAACTATAAATCACTAAACACTTACTTCATATCAGAAGTAGGAGTATGACTAGATATAAAGATTATAATGTTTAACAAAATTTAGGCAAAATTCAAGATGAAAGGTCCAACAATCATTGTTTAAATAATTTTATGATAAGTATAAAATTACAATTATATTTGTCTGTTTATGTCTAACAAGTATACGAATTAAATAATTAAATATTTATAAATTAGTAAATGATGAAAAGCTAAAATTTATAGGGTGTGACAATAAAACAGTTTTATCAGTAAAAATGTTGTATACATATTCTAGAGTGTAAATCTTTGTGTCTTTGAGATTTTCTATAATATACAGTATGTTTCATTTGACACACTCTGTATATTAAATTGTCTTAATATTTATGTATTTATATCTGTGTGGGTAGCAGCTATGAGTGAGAGTATTACAAAATAATTATCATAAAGATTAATTCTTAAAAGATCTACTACTTGTAAATACAGGCCCCAGCAAATGAATCTATATAAATGAATTTATAAATTATAAGTAGATATAATTAGAAAGGATATACATATACATACATATCACGAATACACATAAATATAACCACAAACAATAAGTTGTTACTGTTCATTTTATACAACGATTAACTAAACAATATAATTTAGATAGAAACTAATTTGTTTTGTATTTGACTTATGTATCTTTTAGCTACATACATATACACTTTCTAAACTTAAGAATGTGTGTTTTAACATTCATTTAATAAAACAATAATTTTCTTAAGTTTATTTTTATTTAGTTTAAAAGTTTTAGCAAAGAATTTTTATATAGATATTGGTATTTTCCTTTCTTTTTCTTCTCTTTACTTACTATTTCTTTCCAAGGGATTTTGCTAAAATGCCGTAAAAATCTATTGTTAGCTTAAACTTATCAAGTTTAAGAGTCAAGTGTTTCCATGCATAAATTTTGGTCTTAGAAAATAAAAGTTTTTTTTACTACGTTCTGCTAGCTCTAAACATTTTTCCAGAAATTAAGTTTAAAGTTGTAGTTTTAGTTGGAAAATAGTTTGTTTTCATAAATTTTTACACGTTTTGTGTTTAAAATTGGTTAAATGCATGTGTAAAATAATCAATATATTATACAGCCTTTACTTTATTTAGTTGTTTTATTCTTATAAAAGTTTTCTTAGTTTATGAGTAATAAAAACTCTTAACTTTTCTGAGAACGTTGTAAATGAGTAATTAAAAGAATTTATTTTGCTTTGAGTAATAATTTCAGAAATTAAGTTTTTCAAAGAAAATAAATATTAGAGACGGATTTTTTTAATAAAAATGTTAAACTGTTTACTTTAAGAAAGAAAATATCTGCAACTAACAGAATGATAACATTTGTGTCAGCAAATAAACAGGGGTTGTCTAAAAGAGAAAAAATAATTTTTTTAAATTTCAAATATTAGTCGAATTATAATTCGAAACAATATTTACTACACTAAAGTGAAGGAAATAATGAACCAATATACGTTTTTCCTATAAGCAGTGTTGCTTATTTATCAAAGCTTGCAAAAAATTTTCTTATTTTGATGAAATTTTCAGAGGTTTTCTTGGATTTTTGCTTATATCTCCATTATTTATGGACGAATTTTGCTAATTTTAAATAGAAAACTTCTCGAAAGCATGTCTGAGAGAATTATTGAAGATTTGGATCCGGAAGATATCTGGGGTCTTCAGTAAACTGATTTGAACTGACGGACAGACAGACAGACAGACAGACGGACAGACAGACAGACAGACAGACAGACAGACAGACAGACAGACAGACAGACAGACAGACATATAATACATGTCAGTTCAAATCAGTTTACTGAAGACCCCAGATATCTTCTGGATCCAAATCTTCAATAAGAGAGTCGATGAAGTGTATAAAAAGTGTATTACGTTGTATTTCATATTTACTACTCCATTAAAACACTTAAAAGAACTTATTGGTGCCTTGTAGGTTAATCAGTAGTGTTCTAGTCTAACAATACGGAGGCCATGGGTTTGATTCCCCCAGAGACTCTGGTAAAGGAGGGTACAGCAGGACAGATAGTGGCCTGGGTGTATTTCTTCGGATCTAATGTAATATATGTACATCCTCCTTTCAAACTAACTAACTAACTAATGCTTGCACAAAATTACCGACAGTTTTAATTATTTAGTTTTGAAAATCCAAATCCTGAAAATTTTTAAAAATCATCTTAATATTAAATGCATTTTCCATTGAATTCCCCATTGCAACAAATGCTGCATAAAGTCATCCCTAATAAAAAAAGACAACGAAAACTTTTTACCAAGTTCTTTTTTTCTTTTACCAAATAAAGAACAAACAAAAAAAATTGTTACAAATAAGTAGGTCTCTACCCTTTTTATTCTTACAAGTTTTTGGCTTGATTGTTAACTAGAGTTTTTGGAATTTAAGTTTTTGTTTTTTTTTTCTTTGTTGCTTTAATAAGAACATGTACGTTAAGGAAAAAGTATATTTGAACAGCAGAAAAAAAAATGTCTCTTTATAGTTTCTTTTCACTGTGTTTTAGTTGTAAAACTATGCAAAAGTATAAAATGATGTTTTCTGTTCTTGTTGCTATTGTTGCTTTAAAGTTTTTCCCCCCATATAATTCTTCTTTTGCAACTGGTATTATTTGAGCAAGAAATTACTTTTAGCCTAGTTTTACAAGTTCTACTTCATTGACTATTACAATAATGATAAATTATCTTTTACTATGCTGTCGTTTTTTGTTATGCTCTGCTCTTTGGAATAAATAGTTTATTTGAAATGACAAAAAATAACAAAGAACTTACAGAAAGAGTTACTATACTTATTAATTTTTCATTAAGATTATAAATTAAAAATGTTTAGAGTGTTTAGTTAAACATGCTTGAGTTTTCAAGGTTTTTTTTAGGATTTAATTTTTCAAAATATATAAAATTGACATTCACTATAGCTACTCGTACTTGTTTGAATGTTATACTTATATATAGTTGTTGTAAATATTGCCAACACTTTTCCCTTCTAAGTCTAATTTGTGTTTTTTTTCGCCTATTTCACTGTCATTTTATAAAGTGACATTTGCCTAGATTTTTGTTGTTAGCAGTTTCAATATAGTTTTTTGTTTTTGTTGCTTTTATGGAAAAAAAAATGAAAAATTAGAACGGAATAGTCAATTTTTCTAGGGTAGGAGGCCTATTGTTTTAATTTCTATGCTAATAGTTTTTTTTCTTCATATTTTAGATTTCTAGCTTACTTTTGTTTGTTTTCTTTTTTCAGTTTGAAATTGGCTCACTTTCGCGGCTTTTCATTGTCAGTCATTGTAATAAATATATTTTTCATGATAACAAAAAACTAGTTTATATGTATACATAGACATATAATTTTTATTCGCTGTTATATTCGAATACAAACAAATGTTCTCATTTGATATTAAAAATTAAATACATTTCTTTATTATTGCTGCTGCCACTGCTGTGTAGTTTTTATCATTTATTTTTTTATTTATAAACATTGTATGAATTTGTGAATGGCATATTTCAAAAAAAAAAAAATATATATATATATATATATATATATATATATATATATATATATATATATATATAATGTTGTAATTTTTAAGTGTATGATTGTTTGGTTGTGACAAACCTTGAATATTTTTTTAAGGGTAAATTATAACAGTTTCATTTCAAAATTTGACAAATAAATAATATAATGAAAAAAATATGAATTGTATTTAATAGTACTCATACGTCATGCTGTATTTAAATAAATACATTTATTTTTTTTTTTTTTGAAATTTTGAAAGCAAGCAAAAAACTTGGTATTAAAAATATTACAAATGACGGTTATATTTTAATCATAAAATACCCTAAGGTATTTTTTTATATTTACAAATTTTATATGGAATTGAAAGGTTTTATATCTGTTATGCTTTCATTTAATATTTTTTTTCAGTATGATGTCAACTGTATGGCTAATACAAGCCCATTTAATTGTAAACGTGATTTGGATAATAAAGTAATAAAAAATTTAAATATTTTATGTAACAGAGGATTCATTTTAAAATGAGTAAAAAAATATATAATGAAATATTTTAAATTAAATTAAATACCAGGGTATATATTAACTGCATTCGCAGTTATATTAAGGCTTCATATATGTATGTAAATATTCTTTCACACACTTACAACTAGCTTTTCTACTGTAATTTACCCCAATAGAACTTAGGAAAAGCGTTATAGTATAGTAATCTCGTTTTTGTCTTGTCTGAAAGTGTCTCTCTAAGAGTATCACACTTTTTGTCCAAATAATTTCGGGAAATCCCGTCCGGAAATTCCTGGGAATTCTCGGTATTTCCCGGGAATTTTTTTTAATCACGGGAAATTTTAAATTAAATTATGTTTAACATATTTTGGAAGAACTAGCTATTTTATAAGTTATCAGCAATATTTTTAAAGACAAATTACAAAATATCGTTAATGGTGCAAAAGTTAATGAAAAAATCCTAAAAAAAAGACTATCATCAACTATGTAAACGTTTGACTTCAAGCAAATACAAATAGAACCAAAAATGTTAAAATTCTCTTTAATGCATTTCTAAAGAAAACTTTTTTGAATTTTAAAATGATCAACATGATACGATTTTTAAAAACCTGGTTTACAAGAACCGTGTGGTGGATTAGCAATCCCCTAATTTTAGCAAAAGAGTTGTTTTGGAATTATTTTATATTTGGACTAGTTTTGGTCCAGTCCCTTTACAAAAGTGTAAGGTTCGTTGGTTAACGTGGTAGTTCAATGCGCGCGAGCAGTCAAGTCAAGAGTCGAAGAGACTGCGGTTTGACCGGATCCACTCGTCAGATAAAGTATTGTATAGCATTAGATGCAGCATATAGTAGTGAGAATTCTCTGGATATCATTAAGCATAGACCCACATATCTCACCAAGGTTGACTATGACTGCCAAAAAGAGCTTCTCTTTGCGGCTAAGCAGAGCATTCACAGAGAAGTTGGAAGACCGTTTCTTCCTTTTCCCTGCAACAGCAACGATACTTATTGATAGGGGTCCTTGACAAAACCTAACTGAGTTGCTGCTGAAATGGCGTTGGAGATATCTCATCTGCCTGTTCATTCCCATAATAACCCCTATGCGCAGGGACCCAAACAAGGACAGAAATAAAACATACATATGGGGAATTTCGTGTCAAATAACCCAAAATTTTCGATGTCTTCCGATTTGGATGAAATTTGTACCAAGGTTAGTACTATGGGATTCAATTTTAAGCTTTATCGTTCATGAACTGCCGGAGTCAGAGGGGGTCAAAGTTGGACATTTTGGTCATACGCGGTTTTATTCAAATGAGTGTAACTTTTCACCTATTGGTCCTAGCAAAAATTGTCTAAAGGAGTTCAGATAGCTATTACTTCATTTTTTTCAAAATGGGCCTTTTTGTTGCTTAGAAAAAGTGTTATATCTGAAAGTGTTCCTTTAGAAGAAGTATTACACTTTTTGTCCAAATAATTTCATCAGAACGTGGGTGACAGTTGATCTATGCACCGGATAATATTACAGTTGGTAAGAACAAAATCGAGCTAACTTTTTAGAAATTATCAACTTATGTTCTCAATTTTCCTTCCCTAATTTCCTTATCGTGACATGTACACATATTAACATAAATCACAGGTAGAGTACATTAATACAAATACAAAATAACAGGATACATTTTTTTTATTTTCTAAAAACCTTAAGGCAAAACTTTTCGGTATTGTATTATTTAACCACACAAAATCATGGTCAATAAACAAAACTAAGAATTCAGTTTCAAATTGTATTCTCATACATTTCTGTCATTGTTAAAGAAAGTAAATAATGTTGATTTTTTTGCTAAGAAAAAAGTATATTTTTTGTTCTTGTAGTATTGCTCATCATCTACTACGTCTTATGGTTTTAATATCCTTGGTAACATTGAAAACAATTTCAAAACAATTGATTTTGTCTTTATTTATACATTTCATAAAATAAACAAAACAGAAACACTCAAGTCTTCAGTATACACGCATATATTGAAAAGACTATGAGGGCAGTATGAAAAGTGTATTAAGTATGCTTGTATAAATGTGGACACAAATAATCTGCATATCGCAACAAGTAAAATACTTTCGGGATTAATGTAATTTTTTTAAATAACTTTTTCACTTAACCTCCTAAATATGTATATGTTTGTATAATTATTTTACTTATGTATATGTATTTTATTCATGCATACATACATATATAAACCCTTAAGGTTGCATAATGTTTTTACTCCACAACAGCAACATTATTACTTTAGTATTGATACATCCATCCATCCATACTTACATACATACTCATACATCAATTCATTCATCTATAACAATGTAATGTATCTAAACAATGCCAACATGACAACAATATCTACTCATACTAGTTGGTGTTGTAGTTGTTTTGTTTCCTATTCCTACAATAATGTTTTCGGTATTGTTTTTGTTGCTGCTTCTGTTAGTTGTTTAGATGTTTCGTTATATTGTCTATTGTATGTGATGCGGCAAATGTAGCGTCAACAAGGAAAACAAAAAAATATTAAAAAAATTGAAAAAAAAAAAACATTTAATCATTTGAACTTTTGCTTATTTTTACACAAATATGGTTTGTTCTTTCGTTTTATAGAAAATAAAGGAAAATGCGGTATGTTAGATCCTATAAAACTAGACTTACTAAAACTTGAGGCTTAGGAGCTAAACCTGTAATCTCCAAAATTATGAACTAGACATTTACATAAGAATTAGTTAAAATATTAGAATGGATCTTTGTTAAGAAATAGATACCTTAAATCTTATTTAAATTCCAATTTTCGTAAAAAGTCGGATTTTTTTGTGAAAAGTCGGATTTATAGTGAAAAATCGAATTTTTAGTAAAAAATCGGACTTTTTATGAAAAATCAAATTTTTTGTGAAAAATCGATTTTTTGTGAAAAATCGAATTTTTAGTGAAAAATCGAACTTTTAGTGAAAAGTCATATTTTTTGTGAAAAATCGAATTTTTTTTGAAACATGGTTTTTTTTTTGAAAAATCGGATTTTTTGTGAAAAATTGGATTTTTTTTTTGAAAAATCGGATTTTTTGTGAAAAATTGGATTTTTTGTGGAAAATTGGATTTTAGTGAAAAATTTAATTTTAAGTGAAAAATCGCACTTTTAGTGAAAAATCGCATTTTCAGTGAAAAATTGAATTTTTAGTGAAAAATCGCAATTTTAGTGAAAAATCGCAGTTTTAGTGAAAAATCGCATTTTTAGTGAGAATTCGAATTTTTAGTAAGAAATCGAATTTTAGGTGAAATGAAAATGAAAATTTACTGTTTTAGTGAAAAATCGCATTTTTAATGAAAAATCTCATTTTTAGTGAGAATTCGAATTTTTAGTAAGAAATCGAATTTTAGGTTTTTTCGTTTATGGAAATTTATAAAACGATTTAAATCAACAAACAAAAGTGGAAATTATTACTATCGCTTCTAAACCTTCACCTTGAATACCATATGGGATCACTTTTTTCTATGTTCTGTACCAATTCCCTTGCGTGCTGCTTTTGTATCCCATAATATAAGCGTGTTTTCAATGCAATCAATGTTTTTGTATACTTGTAATCTTGTCTTGCCTTGTCTTCGATTCAATTGAATTTGAATCTATATGTTGTGTATTGTACATGTTTTGTTGTTTGCCGTTATTGTAACATAATGTTGTAACGTACAATACATTGCCAATAAATTGACAATAAAAATCAACCATACGTAAAAGTAAACGCACTGAGAATAATATTAGTTTGGGTTATTCCTATATTCATTTAGTATAGAATTTAATGTCTTTAAATGGGATCTATGAAGTTCGTGTCTACAATAATGAAGAAAATATGTTTTCTATACCTAAACATTTTCTTTGATTTAAGGCTGACATGGTAAGAGTAGTGGTTTATATTGACAGGAAATTTTGCAAAAAGTTTATTTTTCAATCTATTAGAAATATCAAAAACAAAGCAAATTAATATTTAATCCTTTAGTCAATAAAAACTTTTAGATATTAAAAAAAATCATGTATATTTTTTTAATTAAGATTTAATAACTTCAATCTTTTCTTTTAAATACCATAGATTAATTCATATACCTATGCGTATGATTTTATTGATGTTGCTCATACGTACTTGAACACTTCCACTTATATAAATATAATACAAATGTGTGTATACTATACCCTTTATCACAATGACTTTTTTTATGACGTATACATCAATAACAACTTTTCCTTCATGGTTATGCAATGTCAGGCTAATTAATAGAGATTTTAAGTAAAATGATAAAATATTAAACAAGCAAATATTTTCTTATTTATTGCAAACAAATTGACCTTTACCTTACCTTTAATTTATAAATACAGTCACCATCATCAACAGCATCATCATCATCATTACCAGGGGTAAACCGACGAATGTCAAAATACACTTATACACAGACCAGCAAATAGTCTCGCATACACTTTTGAAAAGATTTACCTGAGTAAGCTTTAAATAAGACACACAATAAATCAAGTAATCAATAAAACCACTTATGAAAAAGAAAATAAATTGTATAAAAAATTTAAAAAGAATTTAAACTGCAATCACTTGGATAATGTTGAAAAATAATTAGTAAAAGGTAAACTGATAGTACAAACACTTAATGCAATGAAAAAAATTGAAAAAATTTGATTTTGTTTGACTAGTAGATAATGTATAGCATATCATATGTGGTCTCTTCTTATAGTAAATATATATTTATTGATATTGATGTTATTGATATTTAAACAAAATATAAAGAAATTAATTTAAATAAAAGACCTAGACAAGAATACCCAAACTAGGAATCTACATTTTGATCAATAGTTCGGAGTCGTATATTTTTTTTTATCAATGCATCATCAAATATTATTAAACTTGACATGATTTTTGAAGGTTTATAAAATTTTCACCTGATCAATTAATTAAGCGATTTCAATTTATTTGAAGCCGTATTGCTCAGCTTTTAGATTTAGGCTTCTAAATTGAACTTAATCTGTACATGTAATATACAAAATGTGGATTGCCCAAGTATGCAAGCTTTTCGAAAAAAACTGCAAATATGTACATTGCTTTTATCAATAACGTGTTGTTAAAACCTCTTCGCATTGTATTTGCGAATCATTGAGTATATTTCCTTTTTAAGACCAGAGGATACGAGCATCAGACTCTTCAAGAATATTCCTCGATATTAAAACTTTGAAGGGATAAATATATACCCCCTTATTCAGAAGCAACATTTTTATTTTATAAAAGATTTATAAAACAAAATTTACATACAATATCTAATTTATAAACCGTTTATAAAATAAAAATTTTGTTTGTGAATACGGGGGTTATTATTTATGTATATAATATCTTCAACAAGAATGAACAAATGACAAGTTTATGAACTAGACTATGACTAATGCTGACTAGACTAGTAAATAGATTAGTCCATAAAGCTGTGAATATACTAGTTCACGGACTAATCATTACAAAAATCAATAGACCAGTCAATGGATTAAGCTGATGTCAGAGTGAGCGCTACAAGCGATGCGAAGCTTTGCGCTACAAACTTTTGCTTGTGTTTTCTCGCATCAAGCTTCGTTTGCACTCTGAGGCTGATGTAAGAGTGGGAGCTACAAGCGATGCGAAGCTTTTCGCAACAAACTTTTGCTTGTATTTTCTCGCATCAAGCTTCGCATAGGAAAACACAAGGAAAGGTTTGTAGCGCAAAGATTCGCATTGCTTGCAGCGCCTGCTCTGTAGTCAACCTGACATGACACATAGGAAAATACAAGGAAAGGTTTGTAGCGCAATGCTTCGCTTCGCTTGTAGCGCCCACTCTGACATCAGCTTAATCCATTGACTGGTCTATTGATTTTTGTAATGATTAGTCAGTGAACTAGTATATTCACAGCTTTATGGACTAATCTATTTACTAGTCTATGAACTAATCTACTGACTTGTTTATGGAAGGGTCTATGAGCTAGCCTAATGATTAAGCTGTTTACTAGTCTATGAACTAGTCTGTTCACTAGAATATTCGTTAGTTTTTGACATGTTATATACTAGACTATAAGTCTAGTATAAGACTGCTATACAGAATAGTCTAGAAACTGGTATACTGGCCTGTTTTTAGACTCATCTTTGGACTGGTGTATGAACAAATTTACTTAATGGTCTAATGTTTACTCTATGTACTACTAAATCAACAATCAACTAGTCTACTGATTAATCTATGTATTAGTGCATGAACTATGTCTATTGACTTGATTATTTTCTAGTTCATAGTTTGGACTACAGATTGGTTTACAGACTAATATTTAAAATTGCTTAATATTTTTTGCATAACATACATTCTAGCATCATAAAATAAAACGTTTACAAGTTCAACACTTAAATTTAGTAAAATATTTAAGTTTCTACAACTTAATAAAACCTTTAAATATTTTCATAAAACAAAACAAACTGCACACATTTCTTAAAAAAAAAACTCTAAAATTTTTGTGATACTTGTATAAGGAAAAACAATCATAAAAATACATCCAAGAACAACACAAGTACTTTCAATCAATTTTACGTTTTTACCACCACTACCACTAGCAATCAACAAACTTTCTTTAAGAAATTGTTTGTTAAAGACCAATAAAAAAACAGATTCTAGACGGACAGACACATAGACAATAATATGAATGATTGAATGAATGGCCGGTTTGTCGGTCGACTAGGATGACATTCATTTCAAATAAATTTACAATACTACGCACGAGTACATACATACATATGTATATTTGTACATATATTCATATATAAACATTCATATATATTTATTTACATTGGAATAAAAAGCACATACTTATACAAAGATGAAAAAGAATATTAAAAGTATGCTGTAAAAACACACACACACACACACTCATAAACAATTGTAGAGGCTGCAAAAAATAAAAACACAATGCTAAATAAAGGAAGTGGAAATACAAGAGAACATGGTCATAAAATCCAATCAATAAAAGAAACTAATGTTCTATACTAATGTAAGTGGGTGTATATGTATTTAAATATACATATGTATGTATGTGTTTATATTTATAAGGCAAAATATGTATGTGTGCAATAAAAATTGTTTGTTAACATTTTATAGGTATAAATATATACAAAGACTTTTCGTATATTTTTGATTTTTTTATGCCCGTTGCCGAAAATATAAAAAGCCATAAGTATGTTCCATACATATAAATGTTCTTATTACACAAAGAAATACCCATTACAATTTGTTTAAGTAATTCATTAAATTTATTATATTGTACAATACATTTTTATTATTATTTTTTCTTGTTGTTGTTGTTTTGTTGTTGTATATTTTTATTTCATGATGCTTTTTACTTGTCTATGATGTGATATTTATTGAAAATATATAAACTTGTTATTCAATTAATATTCTTTTGTCGTTTTTACCCGGTCCTGTGTTTGGCTTGCAACTATTGTGGGATAGAAAGCATTATAACTGCTACCAAGGCTAAAATCACATTATGTAAATTATTTAATATTGTAAATAACATTATCTGTAATTATTTATCACTTGTAGAGGATAATGTATGTATAAATATACAATCATATTTTCAGTTGTTTTATACTATATTTATACACTATACATGATGAGTGGCTTGCTTTTAAAGTACAAGGAATTATTTTAATGGTTTTAACTAAATGTCATTTAAATGAAAAGTGAAATTCATGTAGAAATTACTAAAATTCTGATATATATAGAAACCTCCAATCCTTCTATATAGCGGAGTACAATATGCTATATTCATCCTTCCGTATGTCTGTTGAAATCAATTTTCCGAGTATTCCAGATATCTTTGATATTCAAATTTGGAATAATTCTTTGGAGAAGTTTGCTACTTAAAATCAGCAAACCCCGTCTATAAATAACGGAGATATAAGCAAGATTGCTTGGGAAAAATTCCAAAATAATCCATGGACATATGGTCCAGCTTTATATTATAATATATGCTTTTGTTGTATTGAGTTTTTGTATACAAAAAGATAACATCTAAAACAAAAACAAAAAGCCTATGTGTTTTGTTTTATTTTTATTAAGCAAAGTTGACTGCTGAAATCAGGGATGGAAAAATTTATGAATGAAATTCGGTTTTTTTTAAGAAAACAAAAATTAAAAAATGTAGAAAAAATGGAATAAAAAAATCAAAATTTTTAAAAATATTTTTTTTTTTTGTTGTTAAGTAAAAAGCAATTTAAATTCGGTGCAGCCGTATATAACTTACGATATACATTCAAGGGTGGGCGTTGTAATATTACTTTCACAAAAAACTTTATCCAACAAAATAATCCTTACTGTATCATCATTAAAAAGTTCATTACTTTTTAACTAATAAAATCCTATTTATCATTAAATCAAATACTCAAAACAATACTAATAATTCTACAGCTATGTTAAACAACATAGGTTTTGTTTTAGCCTAAAAACATTTATAGTATTAATGTATGTAAGTGTGCATGTAATACATGTTAATTTATTTTTGCTTAAAATACATTATATAATGTTTTATTACATTAAATCCTGTCTTTTGTCAATAAATTTACTCATTATAATGATAATAATACTTGTTTTATTTTTGATACACTTACATATCAAACACATAGCTAAAAACCCTGCAGCTTTTGGACTTTACTTTGGTCTGATAATTTAGCTTAAACTCATATTAATCTATTAAACTGTATACACAGATATATTTATTATTAAATAACTGAAAACATTATTTCACCTGTAACACAGTAGATTAGTTCAGAGGTTACAAAGTCTGCCTTTATAACTACAAGAAACTCATACACATACCAACACACATTTACATACATTTACTTTCTGAATTACAAAATAGAAAACCAAAACATAAGAAACTTTGTCTCTAATTTAAAACAAAATACTCATACTTACATACATGTTCCCAAAAAACAGAAGCTATAAAAGTGAAAATACAAAAAAAAAAAAAAAAAATCAAACAGATTTTTTTCAAATATTACACCAAAGCCTGACTAGCATATTAAATTAGTCTAGAATAGTATGTTGAAGTAAATTATGTAATAATATAGCAATAATAATAACAACAATAACAGTACATAAAACTATAATATATATATATATTTTTTGCATAGAAGTATCTTTATTTACTGGTTGATTTTGATGGTGGTAACACACTGTATTAAGTGGTAATAGAGTTTAGTATATGTGAACATAGTTTTTTTACTACTACATATTGTTGTTGTTTATTTTCTTCACAATTTTTGAAGTAATAAATTTTACGCAGCATACATAATAAATTTAACAAATAAAGAGGTGATTAAATTTCACTTAGATTTTTGGTGTTTATATATATAAGAATACTGTGTGCGTGTTTGATTGAGAGAGTAAGTTTATGTTGGAGATATAAAACTTGTAATTACAGCAATATTGTTGAGATGTTTAAAAATTCTACATGTTGTAGTCAAAAAACTATTAGAGGTTAACATTAAAAAAGCAATTATAAGGAAAATTTATTGGGATATTGAAGGGAATGTCCCAATCAATAATTTAGTATAATGATACTTAAGGAAATGTTGCCTTAGTATACATGAAAAATGGAAGTTGTATTTGCAGCTTAATTTAATTGTTAGTTTATGAGAGTGCTGTAGTTCTGTACATAATTTACAAGTTTATTCATAGAAATTACATATTTCTGAACATAAAATTTAATATTAAATCAAGGAATTGTGCGATATTCTGTCAAGTTTGCAGTTAAATTGCGAACTTAACAGAATTATAACCTACTAGCTATACCCAGTGTGCTTTGCTACCTTAAAATCAATATAAATACAAATCTCTTTAACTTTCATACACACATTATACACATTTTTTACTTTGTATAAAATTATTGTTAGTCCACCAATTTATTCCCCAAATTTTAACATTAATGACAAAGTTGTTCGTGCAAAATTTGAGGATATTCACATTTTTGTATTTAATTCATATGGGAGGTGTCACGCCCCCTATTTCTAGTCCTCCCATTTTTCTTTCAAATTGTTTATATGGATTTCAATGTTGCCCATACAAACTTTTAGGATTCTAGCTTTATACTTTCCCAGATATACAATTTTTTTTATTTTTTTTCATATGGGGGGGGGGGGGGGGGTGCCATGCCCTTATTTCTAATCCGCCAATTTATTACCCAACTGTTCACATGGATGACAAATTTGTTAGTGCAAAATTTGAGGAATCTAGCTTAAAGCGTTTCCTAAATATACACATTTGTGTATTTATCTCATATGGAAGATGCCACGCCCCCTAATGCTAGTCCTCCCAGTTTTCCTTAAAATATTCATATGTATGTCAAAATTATCCATACAAATTTTGAGGACTCTAGCCGAGGTATTCGACTTTTAAGGAAGTGGGCGTGGCACCTCTTAAATAAAAAGTAGCCTATTGTTCCTTCCAGATATAGAGTAACATACAGTGAAAATTTCAAAAAGATCACTTTAGTGGTTTAGCCTCCTATAAGGTACAAACAAACAACTAAACATACATTGATTTGTATATATGTATATAGACTTGTGTTATCACTTTGGCATTACAGATATAAACAAAACAAATTAAAAATATTACAGAAGACTAAATACTTTTTTGAGGATGACTTTTAACTCTGGCTTTATGTGAACTATACATAAGTAGAAATTTATAACCGATTATGACCTATATAGGCTTGGTTATTGCAATAAAGAAACTGAAATAAAAACTCCTTTTTTGGGATGGTCTGTTCTGGAGCAGAACCAGTTTTATATAAACTAGTTCTAGGAAAATTTTTAGATCACATAAATCTTTTATCCATTGAGCCTCCTCTTTCTACATTCCAAATTAATTTGTTAATATCTGCCATTTGAATACTGTACTTCCATAAATCTTTTTTATCAAAAACTTTTTAAAATCTCTTTAATATCGTTATCTTGTTTTAAACATAAAATACAATTAACACCCTTTTATGACCAAAACTCAAGGTAAAATATTCTTCTTTATCTTAAAATTTCTTTAACAAGAGTTAATTAATTAGAGGTTAACATTAAAAAAGCAATTATAAGGAAAATTTATTGGGATATTGAAGGGAATGTCCCAATCAATAATTTAGTATAATGATAGTTAAGGAAATGTTGCCTTAGTATACATGAAAAATGGAAGTTGTATTTGCAGCTTAATTTAATTGTTAGTTTATGAGAGTGCTGTAGTTCTGTACATAATTTACAAGTTTATTCATAGAAATTACATATTTCTGAACATAAAATTTAATATTAAATCAAGGAATTGTGCGATATTCTGTCAAGTTTGCAGTTAAATTGCGAACTTAACAGAATTATAACCTACTAGCTATACCCAGTGTGCTTTGCTACCTTAAAATCAATATAAATACAAATCTCTTTAACTTTCATACACACATTATACACATTTTTTACTTTGTATAAAATTATTGTTAGTCCACCAATTTATTCCCCAAATTTTAACATTAATGACAAAGTTGTTCGTGCAAAATTTGAGGATATTCACATTTTTGTATTTAATTCATATGGGAGGTGTCACGCCCCCTATTTCTAGTCCACCAATTTATTCCCCAAATTTTAACATTAATGACAAAGTTGTTCGTGCAAAATTTGAGGATATTCACATTTTTGTATTTAATTCATATGGGAGGTGTCACGCCCCCTATTTCTAGTCCTCCCATTTTTCTTTCAAATTGTTTATATGGATTTCAATGTTGCCCATACAAACTTTTAGGATTCTAGCTTTATACTTTCCCAGATATACAATTTTTTTTATTTTTTTTCATATGGGGGGGGGGGGGGGTGCCATGCCCTTATTTCTAATCCGCCAATTTATTACCCAACTGTTCACATGGATGACAAATTTGTTAGTGCAAAATTTGAGGAATCTAGCTTAAAGCGTTTCCTAAATATACACATTTGTGTATTTATCTCATATGGAAGATGCCACGCCCCCTAATGCTAGTCCTCCCAGTTTTCCTTAAAATATTCATATGTATGTCAAAATTATCCATACAAATTTTGAGGACTCTAGCCGAGGTATTCGACTTTTAAGGAAGTGGGCGTGGCACCTCTTAAATAAAAAGTAGCCTATTGTTCCTTCCAGATATAGAGTAACATACAGTGAAAATTTCAAAAAGATCACTTTAGTGGTTTAGCCTCCTATAAGGTACAAACAAACAACTAAACATACATTGATTTGTATATATGTATATAGACTTGTGTTATCACTTTGGCATTACAGATATAAACAAAACAAATTAAAAATATTACAGAAGACTAAATACTTTTTTGAGGATGACTTTTAACTCTGGCTTTATGTGAACTATACATAAGTAGAAATTTATAACCGATTATGACCTATATAGGCTTGGTTATTGCAATAAAGAAACTGAAATAAAAACTCCTTTTTTGGGATGGTCTGTTCTGGAGCAGAACCAGTTTTATATAAACTAGTTCTAGGAAAATTTTTAGATCACGTGCCATGCCCTTATTTCTAATCCGCCAATTTATTACCCAACTGTTCACATGGATGACAAATTTGTTAGTGCAAAATTTGAGGAATCTAGCTTAAAGCGTTTCCTAAATATACACATTTGTGTATTTATCTCATATGGAAGATGCCACGCCCCCTAATGCTAGTCCTCCCAGTTTTCCTTAAAATATTCATATGTATGTCAAAATTATCCATACAAATTTTGAGGACTCTAGCCGAGGTATTCGACTTTTAAGGAAGTGGGCGTGGCACCTCTTAAATAAAAAGTAGCCTATTGTTCCTTCCAGATATAGAGTAACATACAGTGAAAATTTCAAAAAGATCACTTTAGTGATTTAGCCTCCTATAAGGTACAAACAAACAACTAAACATACATTGATTTGTATATATGTATATAGACTTGTGTTATCACTTTGGCATTACAGATATAAACAAAACAAATTAAAAATATTACAGAAGACTAAATACTTTTTTGAGGATGACTTTTAACTCTGGCTTTATGTGAACTATACATAAGTAGAAATTTATAACCGATTATGACCTATATAGGCTTGGTTATTGCAATAAAGAAACTGAAATAAAAACTCCTTTTTTGGGATGGTCTGTTCTGGAGCAGAACCAGTTTTATATAAACTAGTTCTAGGAAAATTTTTAGATCACATAAATCTTTTATCCATTGAGCCTCCTCTTTCTACATTCCAAATTAATTTGTTAATATCTGCCATTTGAATACTTTACTTCCATAAATCTTTTTTATCAAAAACTTTTTAAAATCTCTTTAATATCGTTATCTTGTTTTAAACATAAAATACAATTAACACCCTTTTTATGACCAAAACTCAAGGTAAAATATTCTTCTTTATCTTAAAATTTCTTTAACAAGAGTTAATTAGCTTGTTGCTTTTGACTGATTATTTCTAAGAAAAACAATTAACAAAATTTTTGTTTAAAAACTAAACCCCAAGTTTAATGTTATATAAGGAAACAACACAAATTTTCTAGACAAACACTTAAGCGAAATTTAAGGCAAATATTTTTGATCACTCTTCTTCACTTGTAAGTGTATATTAACTTTATAATATTGTTTGCCATTTATATAAATCATTTGAGTCCTGTTAAGAAATTTTTAATTCCAAAACGAATCTGTCGATTTGTAACAAAATCTATTAATCACAGATGCTCTGAGATTCTTTACTAATTCAAATGCATCTGAACAAATAAAATTTGTGATATAGCCTGTAAGTACATCTCCAAAATGCCTATATATCACTAATGTAATGTACATACGATTCGTTATAACCGAATAAAAAACATTTTTGGATTTTTATCTCACATTAAGATTTATTCTACCACTCTATCTATTTTAGATTTTATTTTTTTATATATTTTCACAAATATTATTGAAGGTGATTGTATATTGTTTGCTTCTAGTATTTAACCCCTAAAGTGGTAAATAAATGTTAGTATTTATATAACAGTATTGTTATTTAATATATACATATTTACAAAAATAACTCAAGTATAAAGGTAAGCTTTAAGTCCAAGGATATTATCCACTAGTCTAGAAGCCGCAACGTCTATTTGTATTTCAATTTTAGTTGTTTATTTGAAGTGGGTTTTATGTTTTGTGTGTGTTAATATTATTAAACAATGTTAAGGGTTCTACAAGTATTAGAGTTAAATTTTTGATTACATACTAAATTTGTTTATAACGATTTTGTTGTAGTAATACAACAAAGGTTTGTTCTGTTGTATAGTCATTTGTTGTTTGTATATGTTTTTGAAGTATTGATGTCATACTTAAGTATGTCCTTGTATAGTTATTGATTTTATCTTAAGAATATTTGAAATTGATTTGTTTTGCTAAGATTTTCAATAGAAATACTTACTCTTTTATGTGGCTGTGTTGGTGGTCATCATTTCGCTAATACTAGCTAATATTTGAGGCTATATACAATACTATTGTCAAGGCTATAGACCAGACTATAGTCGAGCTCATGGACCAGTTTATAGTCGAGGCTATAGATCAAAGTATAGTAGAGACTATAGACCAGACTATAGTCAAGTCTTTAGATCAGACTATAGACGAGGCTATAGAAGAGACTATAGTCTGGACTATAGACCATATTCAGACTATATTCGAGACCAGACTACAGTCGAGGCTATATACCAAACTATAGTCGAGGTTATGGTCTTGGTTATCATTTCGCTAATACTAGCAAAAAGAGACATTTTCAAAAAAATCTTTAATTCATTTTGTATTCTATAAAATCATAACTTTTTTGTTCTCTTTTTTATCAAGAAGCTCATGGTAATAGTGTAAAAATCCTCCCAACATTAAATACCAGACAGTTAACTTAACTTATGTTCTTCGAAATTTTTAAATTCTTCAACAATTTTAGTAATACATATTTTCTCAACTAATTGCACTTCTTCCTTCCTCTTCTATCTTATCCCCAATAAAATTAATAAATTCAAATACCTTGTCACTTTAAGAAACCCCAAAAAGTATCTTTAACATATTTACCCAAATGAAAAAAACGAAAACCGCAATATATATACCACTTAAACTAATTGTCATTAATTGACTTTCCTTTTTTCACTTTACTAACAAAATAGAAAATACGCAAATAACAAAACAAATTTATATAACATTTATTATAAAAAAATCCCTTTTAAATTGGTATTTTAACAACACTTGCCGCAATATGTTGTTAATACTTAGTATTAAAAAGCACACTAACAACAAAAAGAATTAAAAAAACACACACACACAATTTAAAA
The DNA here is from genome assembly GCF_015586225.1 of Lucilia sericata. NCBI lineage: Eukaryota > Metazoa > Arthropoda > Insecta > Diptera > Calliphoridae > Lucilia > Lucilia sericata. The sequence goes on along the minus strand of NW_023994351.1, from coordinate 13,681 downwards.
AATCGTAAGATTTTAGACCCTTTTTTGCTGTCGTCTTAAATTTTTCCTTCAAAAGCGGTTTCCTTTTTTTATCTTTAATCTTAATAGTTCACATTAAAACATGTTCTTAGAAATGTTGGCAAATATTTTTTCTTTCTTGAAGAGTGGACATAAAATTAAATTTCAAATATTTTTCTTTTTTTTCCAAAAAAAAAAAAAAAATCCTTTTGATTGCGTTTAAATAGGAAAACACTTGAATATTGTACTACACCCTTTCAAAGTGACGAGTCGCAATGAATTCCTTTTTATGACGAAAAAAATGGGTTTTCTTTATACATCTGTCTTATTGAAAACATTCGTAGTATTTGCTTAAATACTGAGCCTTAAATTTGGCCTGTTAAGATTTGTAGTGACAAAATAGCTTTGGATACAACGACTACTACTTTTTATGGCTATAATCCTTTTTCATTTTCTTTTAGTTGATTTCCCCCCTTTTGCACAGTATATACTGCTTTAGGTTTGTGTTTTTTATTGTTATTAAGTGTTATGGCTGTTTTATAGGAAAAATCCTTTTTATTTTTTTTCTGAGGGTTGTAAAAGTATTGAGTAAAGGAATGTTCAATCCGTTCTTTTTTTACTTGTACAACACTTTGAGGTTTTTCCTTCTTTTATCTTTGATTGAATGATAGAGATATGAAATCACACAACAAGGTGTTGTTTGTTTGTTCAATATGATTTTTGTGGTTGTATGAAGGGAAATGAAAGAAAAACTAGTATATTAATAGAATTTCGCCACAGATACGAATCTTTTAACTTGAAGAATTTAAGGAGAAAACTTATAGGTATATTTAATTGAAAATATCAGTATTTTAAGCTTTATAGAGCTTAATTTTATTGGAAGAGCTTATATATTATATTACTTATAAACTAGAACTGAACTAGAACTGAACTAGAACTGAACTAGAACTGAACTAAAACTGAACTAGAACTGAACTAGAACTGAACTAGAACTGAACTAGAACCTGAACTAGAACTGAACTAGGACTGAACTAGAACTGAACTAGAACTGAACTAGAACTGAACTAGAACTGAACTCGAACGAACTAGAAACTGAACTAGAACTGAACTAGAACTGAACTAGAACTGACAAACGAACTAGAACTGAACTAGACTGAACCTGAACTAGAACTGAACTAGAACTGAACTAGAACTGAACTAGAACTGAACTAGAACTGAACTAGAACTGAACTAGAACTGAACTAGAACTGAACTAGAACTGAACTAGAACTGAACTAGAAACTGAACTAGAACTGACTAGAACTGAACTAGAACTTGAACTAGAACTGACTAGAACTGACTAGAACTGAACTAGAACTGAACTAGAACTGAACTAGAACTGAACTAGAACTGAACTAGAACTGAACTAGAACTGAACTAGAACTGAACTAGAACTGAACTAGAACTGAACTAGAACTGAACTAGAACTGAGACTAGAACTGAACTAGAACTGAACTAGAACTGAACTAGAACTGAACTAGAACTGAACTAGAACTGAACTAGAACTGAACTAGAACTGACTAGAACTGAACTAGAACTGAACTAGAACTGAACTAGAACTGAACTAGAACTGAACTAGAACTGAACTAGAACTGAACTAGAACTGAACTAGAACTGAACTAGAACTGAACTAGAACTGAACTAGAACTGAACTAGAACTGAACTAGAACTGAACTAGAACTGAACTAGAACTGAACTAGAACTGAACTAGAACTGAACTAGAACTGAACTAGAACTAGAACTACTAGAACTGAACTAGAACTGAACTAGAACTGAACTAGAACTGAACTAGAACTGAACTAGAACTGAATAGAACTGAACTAGAACTGAACTAGAACTGAACTAGAACTGAACTAGAACTGAACTAGAACTGACTAGAACTGAACTAGAATGAACTAGAACTGAACTAGAACTGAACTAGAACTGAACTAGAACTGAACTAGAACTGAACTAGAACTGAACTAGAACTGAACTAGAACTGAACTAGAACTGAAACTAGAACTGAACTAGAACTGAACTAGAATAACTGAACTAGAACTGAACTAGAACTGAACTAGAACTGAACTAGAACTGAACTAGAACTGAACTAGAACTGAACTAGAACTGAACTAGAACTGAACTAGAACTGAACTAGAACTGAACTAGAACTGACTAGAACTGAACTAGAACTGAACTAGAACTGAACTAGAACTGAACTAGAACTGAACTAGAACTGAACTAGAACTGAACTAGAACTGAACTAGAACTGAACTAGAACTGAACTAGAACTGAACTAGAACTGAACTAGAACTGAACTAGAACTGAACTAGAACTGAACTAGAACTGAACTAGAACTGAACTAGAACTGAATTAGAACTGAACTAGAACTGAACTAGAACTGAACTAGAACTGAACTAGAACTGAACTAGAACTGAACTAGAACTGAACTAGAACTGAACTAGAACTGAACTAGAACTAAACTAGAACTGAACTAGAACTGAACTAGAACTGAACTAGAACTGAACTAGAACTGAACTAGAACTGAACTAGAACTGAACTAGAACTGAACTAGAACTGAACTAGAACTGAACTAGAACTGAACTAGAACTGAACTAGAACTGAACTAGAACTGAACTAGAACTGAACTTGAACTGAACTAGAACTGAACTAGAACTGAACTAGAACTGAACTAGAACTGAACTAGAACTGAACTAGAACTGAACTAGAACTGAACTAGAACTGAACTAGAACTGAACTAGAACTGAACTAGAACTGAACTAGAACTGAACTAGAACTGAACTAGAACTGAACTAGAACTGAACTAGAACTGAACTAGAACTGAACTAGAACTGAACTAGAACTGAACTAGAACTGAACTAGAACTGAACTAGAACTGAACTAGACTGAACTAGAACTGAACTAGAACTGAACTAGAACTGAACTAGAACTGAACTAGAACTGAACTAGAACTGAACTAGAACTGAACTAGAACTGAACTAGAACTGAACTAGAACTGAACTAGACTGAACTAGAACTAACTAGAACTGAACCAGACTTGAACTGGGTCCAAATATAATAGAACTTTCAGAGCTTTGAAGGGGCTTTATGTTATGTTGGTGAATAAAATAGTTCTTTAAGCCTTCAAGTTTTAAAAATGTCACTTTATTAAACACAAACTTTGTAAAAACATATATTCCAACAAACTAAACTATAAATAACATTAATAAAATTACAGTTCTAAATACTCTTTTAATATTTAAAATTTATGTATTAGAAATATTAAAAATAATCTTAAGGAAAATATGTTTTCTCAAATCTCTACATCTCAGCACAAATCGCATTACAAAATACTCCAAAAAACACAGGTGTATAATATTTTGTTATTTCTATCATATATTTATTTATTGTACATACATACATATATAAATATGTATATACATACATGCACAAATAGGAGGCATTAAAATACATTATGCATTTTTATACAATAAGTTTATCTTGCAAAAAAAATCTAGATTTCTTTCATATGCCTGGATATTTTGAAAACCTGTAAAATGTTGCACAAAAGGTATAATCATTGCTGTAAATAAAAACTATGTAGATATTTATGGAATGTGAAAAACTGTGAAAAGAAAAACTAATGCACACTTATACTTGTACATAAATACATAAATTTTCTAGGTTTGACTATGAACTCACGTATAAGAAAATTTCACATTTCCTGTTTTGGTTTAAATCAATAAAATTATAACGAGTTGTATATATTTTATGGCTATTGTATCCTGCCTGCTTTAGACATGAAATATATAATGTATTGAATCTTAACAATACATAATTTTTCTTTTAAAAATATCATGAATATAGATTTGTTTGTTAAAAATTTACAAGTTCAATGGAATTTATTGTAGTTTATTGTTAAAAAGCTTTTATTTCTATATATTTTTTCGTTTCGATATCCAGTCTATGAATATTATATTTATGTTTGACAGAAAAGTAAAAGCCTATTTTTAATATTTACGGAAATTTATTGTTTTTTATATTATATGCATATAATAATATAACTAAAGTATAAAAATATGGGTTTGTTGTTAAAGAAATATTTTATAAGAAATCAACAATATGCTAGTAAAATGAAAAATATCGAAAAGAGAAACAGAGAAGTAGAATTTTTTTATTAGGAAATACTATCATCACTAGTGGACTGCAAACACTTTTTATCAAAACACAGAATAGATAAAACTACTTTTGTACTTATACATTAAGGTTCTTGCTTAAATTTGGAAAATAGGTTTATAGTAACCAACTCTGCATTATATTTAAATCCTCTTGACTACTCTTGATGTGTTGAAAATAGTTTCAAATTTATACTAAACACAAAATCTGCAACAAATTTAAATTAATTTTTTACCTACATTTAATATACACGTTTATAGTTAAACTTAAAGCTAACCTTTTGCTAAATTTCTAAAATTTATAATGCAACGTTTTATTTATAAATCCAAAACTATTAAAGTGTATACAAGTTTAAGGCTTGAGAAGCTTAAACTATAAAAATGACAACAAATGTTTGTATAAAACCCTAAGTGGCATGAACAATTTCAAAAGTAAAAATACTTTTATTTAAAGCTGAAGACTACAAGGAAACATACGTAATATCAATCGACTATAGTTCTTTTGCAAAGTTTAAATGACGGGATTTTATATTTATATTTTTTACCATTCTTTACTCTTATAAGTGATCTTTTGTAAAAAAATAAAATCTAAAGAATTTGAACCGTAAAATAATAAAAAACCAAAACAAAAGGACACCCAAAAGACTAATAAAGCATAATTTAATGAAGCTTTTCTGTATGGACTCACATAAACAAGTATGAAGAAAAAAGATATAATAGCAATGACATAAACTAAAATGAAAATAATATGACATATACTAAAAGAAAATTCTGCAACCACGCAGTTTTTGGAATCGAGCCTACCTTCCACCACTACATTTGTCTAACACATTATTTACCGAATGATTTGGCAAATTCAACCACATATTTCTATCGGATTACACACTTGGTCTGCATAAATATCTCTTGGATAGCTATTTATGATAATTAAAGTTTTACTTAAAATTCCGGTTGTTTAAATTGTCACTTTTAAACCGCCGCACAGTGGGGCAGAATGGAAATTTTTTGGAAATAAATCTGGCATTTCTAAACGGCTGATCCGATCGGGATAAAATTTGGCGTGAGTGTAGCCAAGGAGTATTCGAGTTTAAGTTTTGAAGATGAACCCTGCAGATGCCCCAGGGACGGCGCTGTGGCGGCTCAAAGTAGGGTACCTACGACATGTAAAATTTTTAAACTCGTGCCATTTTTTTGTTTTTTACCCAAATACAAAGATTTTTATATTTTGTGAAAGCGCTCGACGAGATCTTGAAAAAACATGCTTGGACATACTACTTATCTCTTATAATATCCGAGTTATAGGCATTTAAAAATTTAGTGATACAAAATTTACCATACCTTGGTCCGCCTTTTTTTGAATACCGGGCGTAATTTTGGACCAAATGGACTCAATTTTTTCTTGTTAGTTAGACAACAAAATTTCCAATAATATACAAAAAATTTCGGATCAATATTGTTTACAGATCCAAAAATATACGTTTTTTAATTTAAAAATTCAAAAAATTTTAGATTTTTGGCGTTTTTTTTGCCAAAAATGTGTCTTAAATCTTTTATTAATAAAATAAAATTTTTATTAAGAACATATAACAATTTTATAGTTTTCTAAAAGGTATCTTTACGCAGAACGCTTTGGCGTAAAAAACTTGTCCTATTTTTTGAAAATGTTGCCACTGCGTCCTTCCGAATATGACCTATTTTTTATCAAAACTTCAACTTTGGGCGACATGTTCTAAAATCCCAAAGCTGGGATCAGAAAACTGAAAGCAGTTTTGGAAACCTCAATATGTTTTCTATTTACTCCAAAAGTATTTTCCCAGCCCTGAAAAAAATGTGGACCCTATGGGCAAAAAAGTAAAAAATCCCATTTTTGGGATTTTCATTCTTATTTTTGTGAATTGCGGGATGCCCTTTGACCTTTTCAATTTTTTTTTGCATATTCTTATTTGAAATGACAAATTTAACAAGCGTTGAAAATTTCATTGAGTTTTGTTCATAAATAAAGATTTTGTCATATATTACATATTTGTTTAATTTCTAAAACTATGATTTATATCAAAATTTTAATAGGATCGCAGATAGCTACAACAATTTAGTCCATATTTATCCCTTAATATCATTTTTTAGTTAGATATGGAAATTCTCGACCCTTTACAAAAAATTTCAAGCCAATATCTCAATTACATTCAAAAATATGTTCATTTAAACCTGTGTCCTTTAATTTCATCTTTTTCATATTTTAGTATTAAGTATGACAGAACATACATTTGGTGTTGAATAAAATATTTGGACAATTTTTAAAAATTATTTAGTTAATTATTTTATTATAATATTGTATATAAAATAAAAAAATTATAATTTTATTATGAGCCACGCACAACAACACCTAAATCACCCCACACAAATTACCTTTCCCGCCCACCGAAATATAAAACACAATTTAATACAATATCATCAGTTAGTATAATAGCTTTTTTTATTTGAACTGTTTATCTTAAACATAATACAATTAATTCTTACAACCTACTTATATAGTTAATTCCTAACACTACTAATTTTCTATAAAATAATCTGTCATATCGGTATACATATCCACAAGGTAATATAAGTCCTTTAAATCTTCCTTGTTTTGAGATGATAGAGTTTCATAACAAATCCATCTTTTTCGCATAGTTGAAAGAACAGGATCAGAAGATAGAAGTAAACTATTAAAAATATCTTCATTCTGTGATTGCCTGGAGCATTTTCCTGAGCTGAATAGTTGAACATGCTTAAAATCTCGATTCCTCGCTTCCTGGGCTTCTTCTGTTAACTCTCCAAGTGGAAGAATATTCGATTCAATTATTATTTGACCATGACACAATACTTTGTGTACTGTTGGTGTTAGTTCCCTCCATGGATACAGAGATACAAGTAATTTAGAAATTTCAGATGTGTATTCCCCAAATCGATTTTCATTAATTTTATGTTTACTATTCAGTGCCATTAAAATAGTTTTAACTCTTCGAAGCAACTCCTTGTCGATTCCAGTTATTTTTGAAGTAATTTCAAAATCACGAAAAAACCTTCTCGACGTATTACCGTCATTTGTACTACCGCAACTTGAAAGTGGTTTGTCGATGTTTAATCCCATCTGAACTTTAAATTCTTCTTGGATTCTGCTTTTTTCCGCAGCTCTCAGTTCTTTCAATTCTTCATTATTTTTTGTTGATTTAGTAGGATAGTTTGTTTTTTTTTTCCTGGATCGCCTTGTATGATGGTAATATATTGTGTCCTTTTTCATGCAGAGCTTTCCTTAATATTTGGTACTTATTTCGACTGAGACCCAGTTCCAACATAAGCGCTATTGCTTCCTCTTCAGTAAAATTTGATTATGATGTTGGAGTTGGTACACTTTCCACAATTCGCTTAAGTCGTTTTGGTGATGCATTAGGAAGAATAGTTGCAATATGTACGACATGTTGGTTTTCCTTTTTCAGCATTTCGTTAAATGTATCAGCAATTTCCTCATTTGAGATTGAAAAAAGTTTTTGTGTGACCCTCTTTTTTTTACCTTGAACATAAGTCTTCGTATGACTTGCAAGGCGCTCCTATTGATGTGTTGTAAGTTGAGATTTCCGTAGTAGTTTCCATCCAACTACAAAATTTTAATCGAAATTTCTTTTGATTTCCATCCACAAACTTACTTTTTACATCAAAAAGTTTTAAAAAGTTTTCAATTTTTGATATGCCTGTTTTGTCTACTTTTCTACTATATGTAGTTTTTATATAATTTGAAATGTCTTCAATTCTTTCTAATACTAAAATATGAAAAAGATGAAAATAAAGGACACAGGTTTAAATGAACATATTTTTGAATGTAATTGAGATATTGGCTTGAAATTTTTTGTAAAGGGTCGAGAATTTCCATATCTAACTAAAAAATGATATTAAGGGATAAATATGGACTAAATTGTTGTAGCTATCTGCGATCCTATTAAAATTTTGATATAAATCATAGTTTTAGAAATTAAACAAATATGTAATATATGACAAAATCTTTATTTATGAACAAAACTCAATGAAATTTTCAACGCTTGTTAAATTTGTCATTTCAAATAAGAATATGCAAAAAAAAATTGAAAAGGTCAAAGGGCATCCCGCAATTCACAAAAATAAGAATGAAAATCCCAAAAATGGGATTTTTTACTTTTTTGCCCATAGGGTCCACATTTCTTTCAGGGCTGGGAAAATACTTTTGGAGTAAATAGAAAACATATTGAGGTTTCCAAAACTGCTTTCAGTTTTCTGATCCCAGCTTTGGGATTTTAGAACATGTCGCCCAAAGTTGAAGTTTTGATAAAAAATAGGTCATATTCGGAAGGACGCAGTGGCAACATATTCAAAAAATAGGACAAGTTTTTTACGCCAAAGCGTTCTGCGTAAAGATACCTTTTAGAAAACTATAAAATTGTTATATGTTCTTAATAAAAATTTTATTTTATTAATAAAAGATTTAAGACACATTTTTGGCAAAAAAACGCCAAAAATCTAAAATTTTTTGAATTTTTAAATTAAAAAACGTATATTTTTGGATCTGTAAACAATATTGATCTGAAATTTTTTGTATATTATTGGAAATTTTGTTGTCTAACTAACAAGAAAAAATTGAGTCCATTTGGTCCAAAATTACGCCCGGTATTCAAAAAAAGGCGGACCAAGGTATGGTAAATTTTGTATCACTAAATTTTTAAATGCCTATAACTCGGATATTATAAGAGATAAGTAGTATGTCCAAGCATGTTTTTTCAAGACCTCGTCGAGCGCTTTCACAAAATATAAAAATCTTTGTATTTGGGTGAAAAACAAAAAAATGGCACGAGTTTAAAAATTTTACATGTCGTAGGTACCCTACTTTGAGCCGCCACAGCGCCGTCCCTAGGGCATCTGCAGGGTTCATCTTCAAAACTTAAACTCGAATACTTCTTGGCTACGCTCACGCCAAATTTTATCCCGATCGGATCAGCCGTTTAGAAATGCCAGATTTATTTCCAAAAAATTTCCATTCTGCCCCACAGTGCGCCGGAACAAAATAAACCAGAAAACAAAATAAACATAATAAACTTTTCCGGTTTTAAATAAACAATAGTTTATTATGCACGTATGTATATGTAAAATAACATACAAAAGGGCTAACGGCACACTTTCACATACATTTGTAAAATTTTTATAAAAGCCCTGAATTAAGCAAAGAGTAAAAGACAATATACTCACTTACTCATACACATTGTCAAGCATCTCAGCAAACAAATTGACTTCAGAAATAATAGAATAGAGTAGTTTATAGTCTAAACTATAGACTAACTGATAGACAAGGCTATAGATTTGACTATATAAATTGACTTAGACTAGACTATAGACTAGACTATAGACTGGACTATAGACTAGACTATAGACTAGACTATAGACTAGACTATAGACTAGACTATAGACTAGACTAGACTAGACTATAGACTATAGACTAGACTATAGACTAGACTATAGACTAGACTATAGACTAGACAATAGACTAGACTATAGACTAGACTATAGACTAGACTATAGACTAGACTATAGACTAGACTATAGAATAGACTATAGACTAGACTATAGACTAGACTATAAACTAGACGACAAACTAAATGAAAACGGATATAATTTTCTATTTGATATCTAATATGAATGTTTGCTGGGTCTCTCATACACAAGCATACAAATATACGTTAACATGTATATAGCCTTAAAACCCCAACATTATTTTGGTATCTTTGTTTATATAGAAACAAGCCTGGGAACTGCAATAAACCAAAAAACAAGTAAAAGGGGTTTATCACAAAATTCTCACACACTTTACACATACGTATGTATATACAAACACATACACGCATAGTTAAAATATTTTATATTTTTCATACTCACACTCACATCTGTGCAATTTATAAAAGGCAAAGGTAATTGTTTGTCCTTTTTTATGCTCTTGTTTCAGTACAAAGTGTATGTATTCTATTTGCGGTAAAAAATCCTTCTGCACTTGTTCATTGGCCGTTGTTTTCTTTGTGGAAAAAATCTGATAATAACGTGTATTTTTTCTGTATTTTTATCATAATAAAACAATATATCATCAATATATATGGAGGTAGAGCCTTTAATTTATTATACGTACATAGCAGCATACACAAAGGATACAGAACAGAAAATTTATCTTGTTTTCCTGATGAAATCTATAGTTTTTTTATACGTTCATGCTTTCTTTTTAATTAGCTTGACTTTAAAAAAGAAGTTTTGAATAAATTATGTTTGATTTTTTTGAGATATGATCATTGAAATGTTTTAAATTTTGTAAGTAAAAAATATCTTCTATTAAAGTCAATAAATTAGAAATCTGTATAGTGTTTTTTAGCGGACATAACCTTAAATGTGGATAGTTAGTATCACAGGGGCTGAAATCTTTAATTTAATTCAGAAATTTAAAATTTTAAAAATTTATTAAAAAATCTCACCAAAAGATTCTGTATATAGATTTAAATTTTTTTTAAAGATTTATAGTTGTTTACTTTTAGTTACAAGATATTATTAATATTGTCCACCCTAAAATTTTCAAAAACGCTTTACTTTATATCAAAAATACCCATAAATTACCAATATTACTTTCAAAGATTCAAGGCTTTCTAAGCCATTATTATCACTAGCAAATTCAGTTTAATGACATTAACAGCAAATCACTAAAGGCCATGCTAACAACCAGTCATACATTTGCTCCAGCCAAGTGACAACACCACAAATTCCCTCGCCCAGACGCGAAGGAATAAACAAACCATCAAGAGGATATAAAATAAAGCTATAGGATTTACCACTAAACAACCAGGCAGCCATTTAACCATTCATTCATCTATCCATCCATCTATCCATTTAGCTATCCAGCTAACCAGCCTTTCATTTGTACGCTTGGTCGTTCGCTTAGAAATATAGAAATGATGACGGCTTGTCGCTTAAAACATATTGATGGTATTTAGAAAGCATCTTTACATAAAATTGTCACAAAATTACCCTTAGGTTACGGAACAGGAGTATGCGGCGTAGACAAAAAAAGGAAACAACAAACAAAATATATCAACAACATAAAATCCTTTTGCATTAAAGCAATATTTATCTCCTTCATTCTCTTAAACGAATAGATTTTCTTCTTGTTGTTTTTTTTTCTATTTCCCTTGAAGCCTATTTATATAAACAGCAGGCCTATCCTAGGGCTGGTTGTTACTGTAACTTATACATCCATCCAGCCTGTCTGCCGTTCAAACATTAATTCATTCATTGAGTTTTTCATTCATTCATTTATACGTTTATATCATCATCGTCCATCCATACCATACACTTATTCACTCATTCACCCACTTTTTTTTCGTACACAGACACATAAAAACATCTGTTAGTCGAAGTATAGAAAATTAAGAAAAATTAAATAACAAGCAGCCAAGTCTTTTTACCCATAAACGACCTGCCAATGATTGTCACTTAAACTGAAGAGTAGTATAAAATATCTAAACGAAAACCGACTGAGAAAAAAAAAAGAAATCCTTTTGTTTTAAGCAGTAAAGCAGCCACCCTCATCTATTCAATTTCAAGCCCTTTTCATCTGCTAAAATCTCAGTCAAATGCTGTTTCCTATAGAATTTATTTAACCTACAAGTTTACATAAAAAAAGTTTGTATTTGAGTATAAGTATAACATGTAGTTTCTCTAAGTATTTGTGTTTTTATTTAACTGCTCAAACAGAATTTATTTAACAACTTTGAAAGTTTATATTTCCCAAACACCATTTCCAGTTTAGTAGTAAATAAAAGTTCTTATAAATTTTATTTTAGTAGATTACTCATACTTTTTGTTGTAGGTTTTCTAGAGTTTGAAATTTTAGGAAAATTGAACATTTTTCCATAAGCCGATATAATTGAAAAAAAAAATATTTTTTAATTTGGCTGATGTTTAAACTATTTTCATCTATATATAACTCTTTTTTAATTAAAATATTTGAAAACGAATTTTAAAGTTTTATGACGTATACTTTATATTTAACATTGTTCAAAAATATCACTCATACTTAATGGTGATATATTTAGATGCTCCTTAAAGTATGCTGCTGTAATTTTGAAGATTATTAAATGGTAATACTAAGCGGATGATTAATGTATTATTAGCGTTATTCTCATAATACTTATACGCATAAAAATGTGAGATTACTATATGAGGAATGGAACAACAGTTTCTCAAGACTAAAACATAAACTTTTACTAAACAGTCCATAAACCCGTCATTAAATAATCAAGTCCATATACCATATAGTAGACTGCTTAATATACTACTTCATAGAATAGGTATAAAGTAGAATAGTACATAGACTTCATATAGACTGGTTCATATGTAGACATTAGGCCATAGGCCGTAGACTAGTCAATAGGATAGTATATAGTCATAGGCTACTCAATATTCTAGTTTATAGGTTACCCAATAGGACATAGTCTATATCTTTCTAAAAAAAATATACTCTTTAGAAATTTCTACCTTTGCTTCTTCCATTTGAACCCGGTCTAGTTCTCAATAGCCAGAAGGACTTACTTACATATAGTAGGGGTTTTTGGATTGCTCTTTCCGGTACTTTTCAAAAACTAAAAGTTAAATTCCTAAAGTAAATTCAGAAGCAATCGAATAATGATTTATATTGAGCTATACATTTAAATGATAATGTGTTGGTGTATGGTTGAGAGTTTTAATTATTTCGATGGAAACAGTGTAAATATCATAGACAAATCTTTAACTTTTTGCCATATTAAATTGCCCAATAATTTCTGTTGTGATTTTGATTTGATTTTCTAAGCATGTTGATTATTATCAACAGCTACACATACTACAAGAAATATATACATGCAAACACTTATACGCATTTACGGACTTAGGCCTTCTTCCCAACTTCCCCTCCATCACATACATACATATATAAATATAAACTCACGCACAGACAATTCTAACAAATTCACACCATTTAGTAAGTATTTATGTGGATTATACTTTTTCTATAAAGCAGATTTTTTTTCATACTGTTTGAGTTTCTGTTTGAATGTATTTAATATTATTGGTTTTAAGGTTCCTTTTTATGTATGTTTATTATTGTTTTTGTTTTCAGCTTTTGGTTTCCAATTGCCTTAAAACAAAAACTATGAAACATTTTATTTCAGAGGCCGTCTATGTGTGAGCCTTTTTGATTTTGGGGTTTTGTTTATTAGTATTTTCACATTTTAGCCACTTATTGAGGAGTTGTTTTTTTGGTTTTGCCACGCTGAGGTTTGTTGCTATTTTGTGGTATTTTACGCATTAGCAATTTAATGAAAAGTCATGATTGTTATGCAGGGTGGCAGTTGTTTAATGGCAGTCTTTTTGTTATTAGTTCGTTAACAATTTAAATGGTATGCTATGAAATTGCTTTTGCG